>NC_068981.1:67490173-67492300 GCF_001194135.2 Octopus bimaculoides
CTAGATCGATATATTTTTACTGATAACTTGGTTTATGACATTAATATTTTTCATTTATTTGTTTATTTATTAATTCACACTTTAACTTTGATGGCTTCTTAATGCAATCAGTTATCAATAATAGAATACTGGGTGCGGATAAAAATGTATAGAAACACAAAACATGAGATTCTACACTTTCACGTTCATAGTTTGGCTCACTTTAAACATGAATTCTATTCTAGAGTTTTATTTAAGCTCTATCTTTGGCAAATTCCAAAGAGATACTAAAACCTAACTACAAATATCTTTAACAACAACGCCAAATGCCCAAATCTTCATCACTAGAGTATCCACCAGTTCAATCAACGTAACAATGAAGATATGTTGGGCATATTTCAAGTAAGCAGAAGCAGATAGCATTTCATCTTGGGAATCATATTTGTTTTGAAACCGGTTATTTAATTGCTTTTTTTTGTTTAGCTTAATTCGATCTTTTCTTTAATTTTATCTATTCAAACGATAATATTGTAGGTTCACTGCCTTATAATAGAACTATTAATGTTGTTATTTAATATCGTTACTAACATCCGCATGACATTGAGATAGTAGAAACATAGTTGAGATGACAATAAAATAAACTCGCCAATCTAATATGTCGAAAATATCTTACTTCGGAAATTGATTGTTGCTGTTATAAAGAAACTCTCTGATGTCATTAATTTGAATCCAAATTTATATGACAAAGAAATACGCTGACATCTCGTGGAGCAAATTTACTTCAGATCTCTACTACAATCGTCTAAAGTTCAAAGCAAAGATTGACTATTGATGCACCTGGAAATCAGGATTTTCTTTAATAAGGACCTTAACGTAGGTATAAAACGAGAAGAAGGTCTGACTAACACAGCAGATATCAATCACAATTTTGTTGAAAGAGATATAATGAATAGAGATTACAACGTTCCAACAATGTAAGCTTTCACCACAGCCTTTGAGGTTTGCGGAAACATCAATGCCAAAGAAAAAATAAATAAAAGATAAATATTTTTGAGCATTTCGAGAACTTGATTCAATTAATATTACGTGAATCATTGCTTGAAATGCCAACCAGAACGAAACTCAGTTCTATATTTTTCATTTGAACCTAATCTAATTTTATTAAGAATTTTTTAATGATATACAAATTAGCACTTCAGATTTTGGCGCGCGTTGGCTTACTTTACATATGTTAATTTCAAATTTAGGCACAAGGCCAGCAGTTGTGGGTGAGTGGTTAAGTCGATTTAACCGACTCAAGTGCTCAACTGGTACTGACTTTATTGACCTTTTAAGGATGAAAGGCAAAGTCGACCACAGCCGAATTTGAACTCGGAAAGAAAAGTCGGACGAAATACCGTTTCGCATGTTACCCTGTATGCTAACGATTCTGCAAGCTCGCCGCCTCTCTACTTAATATATATTGAAAAGAAATCTATCTATATAGATATTTTTCCTTGTTTGATTTGGTGAAAGGGGTAGTGCTGATGGTCTTTGCAGGTCATCGGCGTAGCTCCTTCCAGCCGGGTGAGATTGATACCATAAAATTCTTTAAACTATGTAAATCACAAGTTGCACAAAAGATGTTAACAAGGGAATCTCAGACGGCCAACACTATATGAATGGAGCTGAGGTGTAATGATTAGTACGATCTGAAGCGCTTAATAATAATTAGGTTGGTGGGAGAAGAAACGATAGAGATGTGAGTGCCTGAGTTCAGGTAGTATGAGCTCAGACTTCTTCAAAGAGCAGATATTATTATAAGTATAGAGAACGTAGAGAGAGAGAGGAGGCAGTGTAACAGTGAATATGAAGCAAAGCATAGAGGTGAGTGACATTATGCCAACCAGTCTAGTGGTTTCTTTTGGTGATATGGTGTATGATGGCTGTCGGTGTAGCAACTATTTCCCGTTGTATTAATTTAGTCTCTCAGCAAATAACTATATTTTTAAACATCGCACGTCCCAATTTTTATCTACTCGGTAGGAACCATTCACAATTGTATTGTGTGTGTGCTCCAGCGTGGCCACAGTCAAATGAATAAAAGAACACAGACACACACGCATATATATATATATATATATATATATATATATATATATATATATA
>NC_068981.1:67492406-67494172 GCF_001194135.2 Octopus bimaculoides
TATATAGATAGATAGATAGATAGATAGATAGATAGATAGATAGATAGAGATAGATATATATATATATGTAAGCACACACATACACACACAAGATGGACTCTAGTTGGTTTGAGATTTTTCAGGACAGGCTTATATCAAGCCACTCCTTTAATTGATTAATGAAAATATTATAACTTTGCAAAGAAACACAAAGGTCCAACCAACTGCCTTGACATATTCATATCACCAACTGAAACTCAAATATTTACATTGATTCCTCTGCTATTTCTTTGGCCGAATGAATTTAGAAAATAGGCTATGAAGTGTCGAACCTACAAGAATTCAGACGCTAGTTATAGTGAATAATTGAGTGTAGTGACGTAGTCCCTTACACCTCGAAGACAATAGGGGGAATGTAGTCTTCAATCATCCACGATTAAATCTTTTGGGTGTCGTAGCTATATTCTAGACAAATGTGATAAATTAATACTATGACAACGTACTAGACTGTCTAAGTACTGGAATCTTATATCCGACTGTATCTACACGAAAGTGTAAGGCTTGGAGTAGCAAAACAAAAAAGAATACTTGATGGGAAACGAGTCACAATTGGAAGGATATGAAGAGCTAACAATACTTATTTTGATTGTCACATTAAAGGTAAAGGTAATGAAAACTAAAGTAATAGGTGCTAGAAATTAGGAGTGGAAGATAAATTCACAGAATAAGGGAGGAAGCACGTTGTAACTTAGCATATTTAAGTTAAAGCAAAATATAATTAAATATATGTGAAGACTAGAAGTTACACTTAAAATGTTAATAAGGGGATACGTTAAGATATAAGAGAAATAGTAAGACTTTTCATAAATGTAGTGTATACAATATCCTGGTAAAATATTATATGATCCATGTATAATGGAATTATTTATAATTAAAATAGACACATATAGTGTACATTAAATTGATATTAAAACTATTCTCGTCAAATATGGGTGGGTAAAGGTGGTATATAGTAAAAAATGAGTAAGCCGGATATGAGGTTCCAGTACTTAGATATTCTAGTAGGCCGTTATGATATTAATTTATTTATCACCTCTGTCTACAATATTGCTACAATTCCCAAAAGATCTAATTTTGGATGATTGAAGACAGCATTCACCCTATTGTCTTCGAAGTGCAGGGAACTACGTCACTACTCTCAATTATTCCTTCCCCCACCCGCTATAACGTCTAGTAACCTCTAAGTTCTTGACAGTTCGACACTACATAGACTATTTCCTAAATTCATTCTGCCAAAGAAATAGTAGCGGAATCAATTTCAATATTTGAACGCCAGTTGGTGATACGAATATGTTAAGGCAGTTGGTTGGACGTTTGTGTTGTTTGAAATCTATGGAGTCACCTGACGAAAATGGTTTCTTTGCAATGATGTAATATTTTCATTAATACGTTTAAGGAGTGACTTGAAACGGCCGAAATGAATTGATACCCGTCAGCTGCGCTTCGGAAATCAAAGAAAGTATTTTTATATAAAGTACATGTCCAAGCAACCAAGAGCAGATCTCATCACTAAGTTGGCCCGTGTTATCTCCATATACTGCAATAAGATCTAGTGCAAACACTTCTGCACAGAGTTTGATATTCACCTGATATTGTTTGAGTGTGCAAATTAGATCGAGCGAAGAAGGTGCCTCATTTTAAGTACCTAATTCAACTGAAACTTAATTGTATTTTAATCTGTCAACAGTATATATATATATATATATATATATATATATATATATATA
>NC_068981.1:67494493-67499899 GCF_001194135.2 Octopus bimaculoides
ATATATATATATATATATTGCTTGTTTTACTCATTGGTGTGCGGCCATGCCAGAGCATAGCCTTGAACAAATCAACCTCGTTGTTTATTTTTTAAGCACTTATTCTATCAGTTCTCTTTTCGCCAAAACCGTTAACACTCCTACTTAAAGAAACCACCCCCAGTTGTCAAATTCACATGCACACACATACATGCAACAAGCGTCTTGCAGTTTCCCTCTACAAAATCCATTGAGAAGGCTTTAGTCGGCACGGAGTCATAGTAGAGAATACCCGGCCAGAGCACCATGCATCCGGAACTCTGTGTGTGAGAATCAAACTTCTTGACACATAGCCACTTATCGAAAGTGAAATTAACAAAGAAGAGATTCTGTTGATTTTTAAGTCTGTTATAATGTTAAAAACTAATGCATCAAAATGCAAGCTTCAAAAAGATTAATTAATTACACACAAAGATGTTTCTTCGTCTGTATGTCTGAAGTGTTAAGAGTTTTTTCTCATTTGTAGAGGGTAACATGAGCGAATGATTTTGCACGGACAACATCGTAAATCTATCTCTACATCGTAATTATATACCAAGAAGCTAGTAACTGACTTGTAACTCGATGTGCTAGGAACAGTATTCAATTTCGCTAGAAATCACGCATTACAGACTTTAAAAGGTATTGACACATTCGATAATATAGCCTGACAGTTACAGGCAAATATTGTAGATAGAACACAGATCACAGATCTGATTCACCAGAGGAGAACTGGAGCTAAACAGCCACGGCAACAGTATTATATATGGCTATGTATATTAGACGCAGGATTTCTGTATTTCTGATTAGTTCCATGATATCCCCTTTTTCAGGAGGCAATGATCACAAATGTTCAAGGCATAATCCTCTCGTCTTTTTCAGATTGTATATTTAGAACATATTACTAAATACACACCTCAATTGTTAAGTCGCTTGAGCATAATCTTTGAAAGATGTAGCTACTCTTAGGATATCTATCATTCACAAAGAGTGCGATCGGCATTCTAGTGAAGTCATTATATACATAAATATATACATCCACAGTTTTAAATATTTCCAGGATAAATAGTCATAAAAGACAAAAATTTTCAACATGAACAATAAAGTGAAATAAATTTTAGTTCTATACAAAACTGTCTCAATTATCATTAAAGGAACCCAGATAGCGGTTTTTGATTTAACTCCAAATAAAACAGAAAACGTTGTTCTCTCATTGGGACAAGAGAAGTAAGTGGTAGCTACTTGCTTGTCTAAAATAACTAATTGTCTATAATGTAGGTAGTTTCACTAATATATACAGTATATACCATCGACACAACTATACTTTACATAACTTTATTCCAACAATAGTTCATAGGATGATTCTTTTAATGATAAAGCCATTATTTTTATGAATAATTATTTTCAAAAACACAATGACTTATTTGATTATATTTTGGACGAAAGAGTCTTCTGTATTTATTGTGTACTTTATATTTGATTAATAAATAAGAAGAATGTTGTTGTTGTTTTTTTTTCGTAAGTTTTATGGTTCCGTGTCTGTGCTTTTACTGTTTCAAAATAATTTGATATATTCACAAAAATGTTTCCGAGTGGCTGTGGTAGACAATTGTAGTAATGTTTATTGTATTGATTTTTTTCTTTCTGGGTTTCATGTTAGAAAGAAATGTCTGTGCGTCCAACTCAATAGAAGAGGAGACGATCATTAATATATTCCAAGGAAATATAATTTTTATTGCTTCATATAAAGGCGACAGAAATATTATTTTTTGATTTGATATATGAAAAAGCTGTGTAACTAATACCTCCTTCATAAATAAATTTGAGCAACTGAGAGGGAACATGACAGCAAAAGCAAAATAAAGTTAATTGATGGGAAACTATTCAACTAAAAATATTTAAAAAAAGGTTATGGAAATACTTTAATAGAATTCAACATAAAACTTGATACATTTAATATATAAGCTGATGGATCTAAATGATAGTCTCGTGACTGAATTTCAATGCTAATATCTGCAAAATGGCTTATCAATATTATGCGATAGTTTAAAAAGTTATTTATCAGCTTCTTTTAATTAATACGACGCAATTCCTATTGATGTAAACCATTTCCAGTTATAATTATTGTGATGAAGGTACACTCCTGGCAAATAATGCACGGGATAGGTAAATTAGAAGAGGTTGGTGATTTATTTTCTGTAAAATTTGGTATTTATTCCAGGGTGTTGAGTCTCAGTTAAAATCGACATTATTCAGGTTGCGCATCGTCGAAACAAAATAGTTTTAATCTACGAAAGAAATCGTAAGAATCTATATAGCACACAGGCATGTACATACTCAAGTACATACATACACAAACATATGCTTATTACCCGCAGGCATAAACAAACGAACATATGTATATACGTATATAAATGTGTACCCTGTAATAATATAAAATAAACATATTTTATTACTTGAGTAGTGTGAAAGAATTATCAGTGACGCCCAAGATATCCGACGACCTCCGATACAGGTGAGAGTGTAGCCATCAGAATACATTTGAAGCTGTATGGAAAATATGAGCAGGGAAGAGATTACAGAAGTCCAATGTTCTGGGGAGGAAATAATTGGCATAACTGTTTGTATAGATCCAACGGAGTTGGACGTAAAAAAGGCATTAAGAAGCATGGGTCATTAGGGCATGAACGAAGAGGCGCAAGACCAGACTACTCTTAGGAACAGAGGCCGTTATAGCTGCAGCTAACTGACAGAATAAATTTATCCCTGTGGTTCAGATGTGGGAGCGTATCTGTTAGTGATTTTATGCCAGTCACTCGAATGGCCTTTCTCTGGATGCAGTCTAGGATATCTGTGCGTGCAACAGCAATGTAACCTTGACGATGAGTCAATCATACTGTAAAATTATAATTGTGGATAATTTATTGAACATTCACCTTATTGAAAATATATTTATATATGTACGTCGAAAATCAATCTGTATTGGTGCTTTTGCTATTAAATCTCTGCTATGGAGTCTGCATCATTATGTAAACTTCTTTGTATTAGAGATATTTTGTTTACGTGTTGCATGACAAAATATATCCATCTTCGATTTGATAATTCAAATCTCCTACAAAGGTAGAAAGAAATTTTGTAGTTGACATTTCGCTATCTAAAATCTTAATATTGGTTTTATTGAAGAATAGATATGCATTACTGTATATGGCTCTTCTTCATTTATGTTAAACTTATTTCAGTCCAAGAGAATTCTATATGTTAACTTCAAGATATTGTTTGATCAGGCATGCATGTATAAGACCAATGAATTGCATTAAAACAAAATATTTATAACGTTTTGAAATCAAAAGATTCGTACTAATATGTATGCAGATAATTATAATTCAAAATTGTAAGGTAGAAATATTGTCTCTAAATTCTCGGTTGTTTGGATGGGGAATATATATATATATATATATATATATACATATACATAGGCATACACACATACATGCAACACGCACGTGCTACTAATACCTTCATAGTGTGGAAACACAATAGTTCGACAGATTTATATATCACGTTTTGTGTCTGCAAGCAATCCTTCAGACTGGAATACTTATGCATAATGCATTTATGGGAAAAACCGAGAACTGAGAGAGCTTGTTGCAAAAGGCAGAGTGAGAAAAGCTGGAACGAGAAAGCTGAATGGAAATGGAAAAAATTATAATTAATTTAGTATAATTCAACGACGACATAGTCTCCAACAAATAGACACAAAATATTCGAACACATCTTAAATTGCAGACATGTTCTAGTATTTCTGCTAACTTCCGGTACGTGATAAAAAATACAGACAGATAAGGGGCCATGTTTAGCCACCAGTGTGCACTCGGCCAACGATACGATTAATTTAGTACTTGTCAGTAAAAAATTAACCAAGTTTAGACTAATAATATCAGTCAAAACATGAAGATGCCATCGTAACACTAATAACGGGAATAATTCTGAAGCATGACAATTTTCTGTCTTTGATAAATATCCATCTCTACGATAACACTATTTGCCGCGTGGAAAAAACAAAAATAAGGCAAAAACATTTAAATAATCCTACTACCGTTCCCTTCCAGTATTTATTCCTAGAACTCTGGTTAAGCAACAGAACATTTTGCATGTGCGTATGTATATATGCATATACATATGTTGTGTGTGTGTATATATATGTATATTCCTGTATTTCGGGATAGACATTTTTTGCCAAATAAACACACGCACTAATAGTGCACGTATATATATATATGTGTGTGTGTGTGTGTGTGTGTATGTATGTGTGTATGTATGTATGTGTGGGGATTTATGTGAGCATTGGTATGCACACATAGATGGAAAGATATGGAGATAGAGAAATATATATTCACAGAAATGTATGTTAACACACACTCATTTATGTATTTGTGTGTACTGACACATATACATATAAAATAGAAATATCCTTACCCTGTCTAAATGTTTGGGATATATAAACTTGTTTAGAAATAAAAATATATATTGTAACGAAAAATATGAATGTTGACGTATAGAGAAAGTAGTACAAATTCTTCTGAATTAATAACCAACAAACTTATTTATCAGTGTGTAAGATTTAAGTTATTTTTGCATCGCAACCAAATAATGTAATTCACAACATATAATTTATATGTTTACGATAGTATTATATCCTCCGGTTCCAAATTCTGAAAGATTATTGCAACAAAATGATATTATTTGAAAAAATATTATGTCATAGGGATAATTTCAGGAGTAAAATATATACTTCACATACGAATAATATAGTCTAGAATGTACAAGATTTACATAAACTTATTTGGAGACATGGCATAGACGAGAGAGGGAAGAGGAAGAAAAAGAGAGAGAAGGGTGAAAGAAGAGCGAAAAAGAAGCAGAATATTAAATTTTAGATTTCACAATTCTGGTCACATTTTTGTTTTTGGCTTTCAGAACGAACAAAAACAAAACAAAACAAAAATAGAGAAACGAAATCGAAAATGGATACGTATTTACACGGCGAAGTTAAATTGTTATTCGGCAAAAAAATAAAGAAAGGAAGATAAAAAGAAGAAGAGAAGAAAGTGTTTTGAAAATTTAAGGCAAAAAATATTACACGGTGTGAAAATATTTTACAAATTGAGAAAATGTTATTGTAAAAATGTTTTGAAAATGTTACAAAACAATACTTAAAATGTCTTCCAGCGTTTTAGAGCGGCCAGAACATAAAATGAAAGAAACGCAAAAATAACTTCACAAGCAGCAAAAGTAAAAATAATCTAATAAAACCTCGATAAAACTGCTAAAATATATAATGAAAGTTGACGAAACGTAGACACCAATTCTTCATATTTGCGTATATAT
>NC_068981.1:67499948-67505018 GCF_001194135.2 Octopus bimaculoides
TATATATATATATATATATGTGTGTATATTCATGTATAACTGATTATATAAAACATCAGTAATTGACAGATTATTCATTGAATCTAAGAGATTGTATGGCAAAGAAATTAAGTCCTCATTTGAAATCAAAATATAATGTTAGGCAACATGTCAACGCCAAGTATTTGGACGGTTATGTAGTGATAACGGTATGTTTATTATAAATACCTTATTGTTTGTTCATGGAATTAAATTCAAGCCAGACTTATGTGCAATCTTGTAGTCTGTTTTCTAAAGTATTTTACAGTATCATTTTATAGCAGAAAAAGAGGGGCCTTATTGAAATTCACAAAATTTATGAAATTCACTCACCATTTACGAAATTCGCTTAGGAGGCGAGTTTTGAAATGTATTGTAGGTGTTGCTGAATTTTCTATCAAAATATCAAATGCTAGTGTTCTTGTACCACTAATGTTGCTCTTCTTCTTCTTCTTCTTCTTCTTCTTCTTCTTCTTCTTCTTCTTCTTCTTCTTCTTCTTCTTCTTCTTCTTCTTCTTCTTCTTCTTCTTCTTCTTCTTCTTCTTCTTCTTCTTCTTCTTCTTCTTCAAATTATTATTTGAAGGCGGTGAGTTGGTAGAATCGATAGCACGCCGGATGAAATGCTTAGCGGCATTTTGTCCGTCTTCACATTTAGAGTTCAAATGCCGCCGAGATCGAGTTTGCCTTTCATCCTTTCGGGGTCGATGAAATAAGCTCCAGTTGAACACCAGGGTCGATGTAATCGACTTATTCCCTTTTCCAGAATTGCAGGCCTTGTGCCAAAACTATTATTGTTAGTGAAGCGGTGAGTTTGCAGAATCCTTTAGCAAACCGAAAAAAATGCTTAGCGGCATTTCGTCCGTCTGTACGTTCAAAGGTTGCCGAGGTCGTCTTTGCCTTTCATCCTTTCGGGGTCGATAAAATAAATACCAGTTGAGCACTGAGGTCAATATAGTCGACTAGACCCCCTCCTTTATTCACATTATTTACATTATTTACAATTGACGGATATTTGTCCTCATCTTGTTTGTTGTTACACAACGTTTCGGCAGATATACCCTCCAGCCTTCAATAAGGTGTATTGGGGAAATTTCGAACCTGGGTTCTCATTCCTAAGGTATTTTTCGATGTTGTTATTATTATTATTATTATTAAGGCTACTGCCTGGAATCGAACTCCGAATCTTAGGGTAAGTAGCCCGCGCTCTTAACCACTATGTCATTTAAACTCAGTACGTGAAAACGGACAAGCTGCTGCTAGGGTATTTTGTCCTGTGGGCTAACAATTCTGCCAGCTCATCATATTAACAAAAACAAATGTCAACCTTCATATAACTCTTCATTATATTTATTTAAAATTAAACAACAACGTGAAATAAAATCGGAAATTTAGAATAAAGGTAGACAACCATATTGTACATAATTCTGCTTTCCTGATTATAATCAATCTTGATTATATTAAATGACAATATTCTACTAGTAATTGCCATAGCCAGCTCCAAAGCTACTGAATTAAACTGACGTGACCGAAAGGTCATACCATCTCACTTGCAACTGATACAATTGGAGTGATATTGCTATACATACATGCATTGTTGTTGTCATGAGAACTTTCGCAAGAACGTGAAATAATATAGTTTTGGAGTTGAAGCTCGAAGCACACAAATGCTATAAATTATTCCTTTCTACTGTAGGTATTTGAACGCAGAACGTCAAGTAATAAGAAATGCTGCTAAGCATTTTCTCCGACACGCTAACGATTTGGCCAGCTCGCTGCCTTCTACTTTTTATTTATAAACACCTTTTCTTCTCTTGGCACAAGGCCAGGAATTTTGGGTGAGAGGGCCAGTCCATTACATCGACCCCAGTACCCAACTGGTACTTAATTTATCGACTCCGAAAGGATGAAAGCAAAGTCGACCTCGGCGGAATTTGAACTCAGAACGTAAAGACAGACGAAATACCGCTAGGTAACGTTTCTGCCAGCTCGACGTCTTCTACATGTTATGATAACAGCAATGATTTGTTATCTCATGACATTTTAGAAATTATCGGGAAACGGAACATTCTATAAAATCGGTTCTTGCAAAAAATAGGTACTTATTTTAGCAGCCCCATCATAATTCCACTTCGGAGAAATTTGAATATTCTACATCAGTTTGTCCGGCACGCTAGCGATTCTACCATCCAAAGTAACACATGAAGTGCAAAAAGTAGGGATCAAGACATCAATAGATACAGATGAATTGCAGAATATCCCAGTAATTCTTGAAGATGGCATTGCAAATGTGTCATGCATGTACATATGTGCATCAGCACAAGGGAATATATATATATATATATATATATATATATATATAAATATGCTATCGTTAGTTGTGCACTACAACAGAAGAATATTGTTTTCATCTTTATTTTGCAAAATATCTCTCTTATATCTTGGATCATATCAGTTAATGTTTATTAGTTTAAGTTTATTAGATATATATGCTAATACATCTCTGTAAGTAAACAACAATAGCTGTAATATTTCTGTGTGTACGTATATTTTTCTCTGGGACCCAATGTGTATAATCCATGCATTATATGTAATATGTGTAAGTATACATGCGCGCGCGCACACACATACACACACTTATGCATATACATGTGTGTGTGTATGTATGCGCGTGTATATGTTTGTAAATGTGTGATTGAGTGTATGTCTGTGTATGTTTGTAAATGTGTGTTTCAGTTTGTGTGTGTTTGTGCATGTGCGTGTGCATGTGTGTGTGTATGTGTATAACCAGTGAAGTAGATAACTATTATGTTTTTTGTTTAACCTATATCACAATGATTAGATATATTATGTCGTATTTACTCTTCAGTTTCATCCACCTTATTTTGTGATAGTGACCAATAGTTTTGTTTTTTGACTGATTGCCGTCTCTAGGTCTGCAGTATTATAATGTATTTAAGGAGTATTCAAAATATCATTCTATAGTTAATGTTAAAAATTTACACAGTATATTATGGAACCGTTCATATAGACAGACGCTAGAAAACAATACTAAAATCCCACTTTAATATAATGATTCATAGCTCAGCAATTATAAAAGAAGCAATTTTGACTCCAAAACAAATCTTGTACTCAGAACATTCAAAACAAAGAGCACGTAAGATGAAGCTTTATATAAAAAGAAAATGCCTCTCACGTGTGATCTTCGGCATCTCTTTTATTGATGAAGAATTTTATTTCAGAGAGCCCACGCACTCAAACTGAATAAACAATATACTTCATTCAAAGCAAATAATATTAGACGTTCATATGGATTTGGAAAATAATGGCTTGATCCATAAACTTGAAATAGCTATTGGAAAGTTCTTTGCAATAAGTTTTCGTTATATTATCAACAAGATATATATGAAAAAGAATCTGCTCTTTATCTACATTTATAAATCTATACACACGTGTATACCTATATTTCATATATTCTCGTTGTTTCATATGTTCCCGTGCCATATATCCCTGTTCGTTCATGTGTAACACGAAACTATGTCCATAATACATTAAAAGCCATAATCTGAAATAAGAATGTTCTGTCAAAGGTGAAAAGCCAAAAGATATCCGAAGTCAAATTCTATCAAATGACAATAACAAATGTCTTAAAGAAAAGTATGCTTTAGATAATGTAGCCTTAAATAACACAGAACATATAAAATGCTCACGGCAAGAGTGTTTTGATCATGAGTGTCCTTAGTTCATTTGCATAACTAAAGTGCAAATAAACAGGTTTAGGAAAACAAAATGCAGAATAGAGACCTGAAAATTAGTCTAATTTGGATTCTACATAAATAGCACTATTAATAACGAAATCATTCTTTGAAACAGGGGTGTACTGAGCCGTCGGTCAAACGGGCACAGCCAGAGGGCCCGGAGCTTTGAGGAGCCCGCACTATACATGTTAACTCTACTAAAATACACATTTACAGTTGTGCCCGAGGGCCCTTAATACTCTCAGTCCGCCCGTGCTTTGAAATGAAAAAGTAACGGGTTTATATATATATATATATATATATATATACACAAATACACACATGCACGCGCACGTGCAGGCACACATACTCACACACACGTATGGGTTCACTAAATGAACCAATGGTATAAAGTGTACATATGCATGTGTAGGCATAAATACGTATGTATGTTTACATACGTAAATGGAATGAGATCACTGCTTGCACATGCCGATAAAAACTTACATATACACTTGTATATATTTGTGCACGTAAGTGTACGTACTTGCAAGTCCATGTTTGGATATGTGTTTTTCATTGAGGTGAGTTTAACTAAGAAATCACAAAGCCTTTTTGTTTGAAATGTGATAGTTCCAATGATTTCTGAATATATGATTTGATATACATACACATGCACATATGCATGTATGTGTATTCGTATACACTCATATATATATATATATATGTATATATATATCCTCGTACATATGTATATACATACAAACAGAAAACACAATATCGTGTTACGTGCGGCTAATACTGGGAGTTTTGTAATCAGGTTTGATACATGAACAGTTAATCAATTAAACTTATGTCAAAGGATTGACAATTGGGTATTGTGATTTTAAGAGTCTCTAAAGGCATTAAAGGGGTTAAGTGACATAGCTAGAACTAGCTCTTGAATCTGGCTTACTGGTATGGATCGTCGGACGCTAACGACTTGGAAACGGTGAGAAAATATCATGCTTGTGAGGATGGAGTAGATCGGTTTCATAAGATTCATTGTCCTGGACACAAAGGCATTTCAGTAAGCTTTGCGATTTATTGAAATTAAGAAGAATTAACATAGAAATAGAGATATTCAAATATCGGAATTTAGGAAAGGGCTTATATTACAGTTTAACAAATTGCATTCAAACGCACACGTACATACTCTCACAAACAAACCACAAACATACAAAGAAATGTGTGCGTATATATATATATATATGTGTATATATATATATATATGTGTGTGTGTGTGTGTGTGTGTGTGTGTGTGTGTGTGTGTGTGTGT
>NC_068981.1:67505922-67508164 GCF_001194135.2 Octopus bimaculoides
TATATATATACACATACATATACAGTCACATAAGCATATACATGTATGCAGGTATTCGGGCATGAAATTCATTTGTACACTAATTTCCACAACCGTGGGATCGCAAAACATTTTGTGTCGCATTAGTATTTGTGGCTTACTTTTTCAGTGATGGGGTGTAATAAATTAAAATGATTAAAAATAAGTTAAATTAACATATAAAATAGTTAACTAAAGAGCGAAGAAAAGATTAGTATAATGTTTACGTGGTTAGTCTAGGGGCATTCCAAAGAAGGTTGTGGATAAGGAAAAAAAGTATTTATTTTTTTTAACCAATGATTTCATGGATTTAATTCAATTCTCAAAAACCCTGTTACACAAACCCAACAGGAAATAAACTCATCACTGAGTTCCGATGATCTACGCCAACACTTTAAAGGAGACTGCACAGCTTGGTTGTGGGGTACATGCTCAGAGATATTAGAATATCTAGCTTTTATCGAAAGGTCAATATGCAAGTGTAGTCTGATCTAAGGAAAATCTATACAAAAATTACCTGGGTAAATGATTTTTGTGTTCCAAAATATTGGTTTCAAATTTTGGCACAATGCCAGAAAGTTCGAAGAAGGGGGTAAAATAATTACATCGAACCCAGTGCTCGACTGGTACTTATTTTATCGACCCTGAAAAGATGAATTTGAACTCAGAACGTAAGGACCGACGAAATACCATTAAGCATCCTGCCTGGTGTGCAAACGTTTCTGTCAGCTCGCTGTCTTATATGTTTTAAAATATTACTGACCAAAAATAATTCAAGATAAGTCTATATGCTGGTGTAGATTAACTCCGGTTACAAAGTCTGACTTGGGGTGACAGGATAGGTGAAGGCACCAATGCAGTCGGGCCAGGTTTGTGGACCACTTCAAATCTGCCAGAGCGAGAAATATGTATATACTACTCGATCATATAGCCAAATTTCAGCTAGTGGCATATTTACAGCAGTGTATTTTTTTTGTCTTCGTGTGATACATCACAAAACGACCACGATAGATATGACTTATGCATGTGTAAACTGTATTGCTCTTACATAAGGATTACTCAGTTAGCGTTCTATTTAACGTTCACATCAGTTTATGATTCATCATAATTATCCCTGTGTGTAGATGATGTTTCAGAAATACTGATAACTGTCTTCTGAATAATAAATACCTCCAGAAAGAGCTGAAGCATAAGTACACTTTAGAAGGTGATGTTATGAGAGAAAATTGCATTGGCTTTTTTAGCGTTTAATTCATTTAAGAAGCGAACCGCAATGCCTATGTTCACAAGGCAGAAAAATGATGCTTATTGTTGATTCCAAATCTGCCCCTCGAAACTGCGCCAGACTCTACTATATTATACAAGGTCCGATATATATCCAAATCAATATATTTTTTTACTTCTTCCAGCAATGAACACACACTTCATTTAATTGGCTCCGAGGAAGTTATACGATGTTTCACAAACATAAAGTTCTGAAGGAAAGCATTTTCTAATAGAAACAGAGGTAAGCTAATGGAAATTATAACGTAACGCATAATCATTTGCCACTCATTAATAGATAATACTATAAAGCATAAGTGTATCGAGATCTAACAGCGGGTTATTATTTGTATGTCTAAGCGAAATCACTATATATATATATATACATATACATATATATATATATATATACATATATATATATATATATATATATACATGTGTATGTGTATATGTGCGTGTGGTTCAAATGTAAAGAAAACAAAAGATAGAGACAGGTGAGGGTGCAACTAGTAGGTGCTATTAGTTTGAAACTGAGGGAGAAAAATGGAATAGTCTTTGGTTTTTCTTCGACAGGAAAAGGTTGAAAGGAAAAATGGGGAGAGGAATAAAAAATCGAGTCCGGATTAATGGGCATATGGCGTAGTGTTTAAGAGCGCGGGCTACTAACTCCAAGATTCGGAGTTCAATTCCAGGCAGTGACCTTAATAATAACAATAATAATAATAATAATAATAATAATAATAATAACAACAACAACAACAACAACAACATCGATAAATTGGAATGAGAACCAAGGTTTTGAAATTTCCACAAGACACCTGATGAAGCCGAAACAGTGTGTTAACGACAAACAAGATTTGGACAAGTATACGTCAAATATAAATATTGTAAATAACGTATACATACATACATACATACATACATACATACATACATGCGTGCATATATATACACATAT
>NC_068981.1:67509958-67510760 GCF_001194135.2 Octopus bimaculoides
TATATATATATATATATGTATGTGTGACTGTGTCTGAAAATTGGTGTTAGATTCTTTATGTCCTGCTAATTTTGCGGTTCAGCGAAAATTACCGACAAAATAAGTATCGAACTTAAAAACAAAAATCGGTACTGGGCTTGCTACGCGCGCGCGCACACTCACAGATATATGTTTGTATGTATGTATATATATAACCCTTCATAGAATGACGAAGGTGCACATCCTGTTGTCCTTTGAATGCTTTTGAAAGCTGAGGTTCATGTCTTCACCTGATGAAATCAGTCTCTTCTAGTGATGTATTAATCAATAAAAGATTCGTTGTAAACTGCTGTAGTGAATTGAAACTTGCATCTGTTGTTCTTTATTCATTATTATTCACCTCTCTCGTAATCCGTTCCTTGCGTAGATCTGAAGTATATTATAGGCCGCATATTTAGTACAATGTGCGTTTCTTGATTAGGCTCAGGGCTATTGATATGTTTTGTCGGGTACAGTAAATCTTATACATAACCTGAATAACTTTTCTGACTGTAGTTCGGTACCTGCCTATATATTTATATATATTTGTAGTGTAGTTTTCAATCCGGCCTGGTGCCTTACAATGTAAGTGTTTGATTTACTTGAATCTACTATGTATACATAGTTAAACGAAAACGCTCACACACTAGAAAAAAACTTCCCCAAAACGTTTAGTAACATCCTCATAAAGGATTTCATAACATTTAAAAGAACAATCCGCTTTACACTTCAAAAACTGTATTAAGTAATTCTCATTGACATTCATATATATATATATTTGTAT
>NC_068981.1:67511495-67515933 GCF_001194135.2 Octopus bimaculoides
AATCTGCACAGCCTTGACTTTTTATCTCATTCTTAAAGAAAATATTATATATATATATATATATACCTGTGTGTGTGTGTGTGTGTATGTGTGTGTGTGTGTGTGTGTGTGTGTGTATGCAATGGGAGCAACTGTCTTCGAAGACTCATATTATAGTTCAATGCTCGAAATGAGGAGTAGAGTGCTGCACACGAAAGCTGGATCGAGTTTCGAATTTCGAGCCGAGTTGTTCGTTGTGTTCTTAAGCAAAGCAGTTCATTTCACGTTGCATCAGTCGCACTACCTGTTAGCTGGTGGCCTTGCGACGGACTAGCTTTCCGCACAGGTGGTAATGCTGGTCTACCCGTCAAGTCAGTGGGTGGCATCATTCGAAATGTAAGACGATGTGATGCGAATTGTGAGCAGCGATGTAAACATCCGATACTCTGGTCACGTGATCACGTGATGCATATAAAATATGACCAGTATACGTTTATTTCCTAATGACAGTATGCACAATTATCCGTTACGATATTATCAATGATAAAGTGTCTTTATTAACTTTAATTGAACATATGTTAATTTTACATCAAGTAAATCTTTTCAGAGAAGGATTTTTGCGTAGAACATTCTGCAACTTGCCGTTGTTTGGCAGCCGACCTAGAAAAAAGCTTGCAACTCTGACACATACTCATAGAGTTAGTCATTTAACAGAACGCGCCCATACGTACAAACACACCCACACGCAGGCAAGAACAACTCCCCACCACAGAACTGTTCAAATATACACAAATTCAAAATTCAATGGCTTCTACACAGGTTAATCTTACGAATTCTGCCAAATAACATTATAGTGGAATGTTGCTTGAAAATGTGCAAATTCGAAACTAATCAATGCACACAAATAAACAAACAAAAAAATTGATAAATGAAAATAAATTTATAAATAAATATATATAGAAATTGTTTTCTGTGAATATTTAGTCTTTCTTTCAAACATTTTTTTGCTTTTTGCTGAAGGGCGGATAGATAACTATGAGACAGAATTTCATTTCAGCAAATCAATATAGCTTTTTATTTCATTAATAATTAATTTTCTTTTCAAACTCAGAGATTATTTTAAGTGGCACAGTTTATGAAGAACGCTAAAAAAATTATTCTGGTAGATGCTAGTGTATTTTTTGCAATTTCAGGCCGATTATATCTGATTTCACATAAAATTCCTTCGAGAGAGAAGTAAAGTAGGCACAAAAATAAAAGTTTGGGAAAGGGTAAAATGGAGGAGGGGAATCAATAGATTCATCCAAAGAGATATATGGTATAGATAGAGAGGAAAACAAGACAGAACAAGTAGGCATGGCTCGGAGAAATGGAAACAAATAGAATGGGAAATTATGAAGGAACTACTACTGTTCCATGAGAAGCAGTAATCAACGGCAGGTTGAAACATGAGAAATCTTAAACTAGTAATACAGGGCATTAACATCCAATCTTATACTCTTTACTCATTCTGTGTTTTCTAAGTGATTCTCTTTTTCTTTATTTTCTAATTTCACTGCATGGAAGCGCAAGCGAGATTCCCTACTAACTTTCTGTCTATATACTGCAATCTAAACCGATGGTGTCGTTTCCACAAGATATTCATATACAGGGGCACATTAATGTTCAATTATAGTGGAGTTGATAATGAGACGAATTGCATTCTTTTGAGAACGAATCTCATGTTCTCTCTTAGACACCCTCTAACTGTAACGCTAATGTATGGGCTCACAGAGTGTTTATTAAATACACCGTGTGTTGTATTACCTGTAATTTTTTTCCTGTGAGTTAACGTTTATTCGCTTCAAAATAGAACAGAAATAACAAATATAACTTTCACGCATTAGCTGGTCTCATTTAACTAATGAAAACTTGCCTATTTTTCCTTACTTCACTTCAATGATCTAATAGTAAGCAAAATGTAAAGATCAAATGCAAAAGTCTACCCTTTGTTACTAAATTCATTGAGCAAAATATTAGTTATTGGCTGAAATATTCGTAAACCGGGAAGTGCTACATTGACTCCTGAAATGTTAATGGTCTTTCTTGATGTAAGATTTTCCAATGCCTTATGCCTCTATTTGTTTAATCTTCTAACCACCTCAGCTCCCATTAATACTGCTGTTCAAGTAGTGTTAGAGCTTTAAAAGCGTGTGTGCTAATGTACTAAGCATACATGCCCCCACTTACACATATAATCATGCACAAGCTTTGAGAGAATATAGCTGTTACCTTCTTTAAGAAATGTTCTCATTTTACACAGAACTTAATTTAAATTATCTGCAATAGAGTTAACATTTGTATTCGAAATGTTGGCGTGATTTTCGGAAGTCGATATAACACAGAATGTAATGTCATAAAAGTTTCACCTTATCAGAATAAACATCTGAAGCAGTTTAAAGGTTCTTTATCTTAGTTTAAAACGGTTGGAGGAATTAACAATCAAATTATAGGTTCCATGTTCAAGATATCTAATTCAATAACAATTTGTTGCAATGTACAAGATATTCAACTACGCGTAGGAATCCTTGTTTAATATAATAGTTCTTAGTTTTCTCATAAGCAAAATTCAAATGTATCCTATAAACCGACCTACTTATGTTGAATCAGTCTTTCTCCAGTTGTTCAACTTGTGTGTTTTAATGTCGAATCTAGAATTAGCGCTAATGACAATTTGTGTGAGTATGTGTGACTTTGTATGTGATAATACAACCTTTAGATATTCGTGGGACAGTTGCCATCCAGTCTAAGACAATTGAATTCAATTATTTTCTTCACATTCTCAGGATGTTGACTGATTTTCCTTTTAAATGTAATGTATTTATGTAATCTATTTTTGTTGTCAGTATAACTCATTAGTCTACCGACATCAGTACACATTAGTGACATCACAGTGGTATTGTAGTTCTTGATGAAAGGGTATTAGGTGACAATTTTGATTTTTTACATTATCAGATATAAAAAGAAAAAACACCAAAAAAACAATTAAGAGGCGATAGACACTATATCACACTTTTATCTTTTTAAGTGCAAACACCTTTTCTCTCAAACGTCATATTATATTAGGCACTAAGTAATGACTAATTATCTTCACTTTTTGGCCACGGAATTAAGTAGATTAATAATCCGAATAATAATATTATTAACATATTCAAAAATTCGCTGGTTCAGTGTATATAATCAAGTTGTAGACAAAGCAACGAGGGAACTTCTATGCTGCCGTTCCATTTGCAAGAAATAACAACCGAAATACCTCTAATACCTGCGTAAAGTCATAAATAAGAAACGAACACAAAAGTCCTACACGCTGTTAAACAGACGTGACGGTCACAACTGGAATGACTTTCATGTTAATGCTTTCTGATCATGTTTAATATGAGCTTAAAGGAAAAACAGCAGAAAAAGATATGGTAGGATATTTCGTGAAAAGATAAACGAATATGTCAGACATAATTCGTATTTTGTAATATACAATTAATCTAATAACTAACAATAGGATGAAAACAGTAATAGACTAGTGTTGATGTTGTTGTTATGGCTGCTGTGTAGTCTAAGATAAGCCATAGCAGAGCAGCGCTATGCCATGTAGATTGTTGTTAATAGGCGAGCTGTCACACAAATGCACTTTCCCATGTACACCATGCCATGTTTGTGTCAAGGCGAGGAACATATACAGCGGTGAATCATGTGGTGCAGAATGTAATACTTTGGAGTTACTTTACAATCTCTTTATTGTCCAGCCTGTTCTTACCTACCCGTAGATTTTTTGCATGGTACTGGTGGTAGCGGACGAGTTGGAATCGGTTGAAGCAAGTTTTTATGATTATAATTCTTTTTCTTTTGTGTATGTGGTGTGAATCTCAATACATATCTTTCGATATCTTTGAGGCGGATATTCACAAATATTTCTGTGTGCATGCGCTCTGTATATTCATCTGGACTGAGCGAGAGAGGTACTATTTTTACGATATTGCTTTTCAGTGTCTGGGGCATTGTATACTTTCTGTTGAAAAGTGTCTAATCTATTATTTGGAATGCTGAGTTTGGCATTTCGGCAGTAAGAATATTATCCGAATTCTTGCTACATGAATGACATTAGTTTTGTATTGCATAATTTTAGTTTTTTAAGATCATGTTTACAAAGTTTGTCTGTGAAATGACCTATTTTTAAGTGTAATTTGTGCTTATCTATGATGCAGTGGCGCTTCCAGTTTTTATCGCTGTAGTACTTATTACTATTTCTGTAAATTGTATTTCTGGATTAGTGTAATTTGAATTTGTATAAGCATTATAAAGATTGTTATGCCCTTATGCCCAAGTTCTAGCTTCAAGTCTTTCTTCTAAAGCAATTTCACGAGCTAAAGCGGAGAGAGAGAGAGAGAGGGAGAGGGAGAGAGAGAGAGAGAGAGGGAGAGGGAGA
>NC_068981.1:67515943-67528821 GCF_001194135.2 Octopus bimaculoides
GAGAGAGAGAGAGAGAGAGAGAAACAGAGAGAGATATGTGACGAGAATTCATTATTATAATAGCTTTCGTGCCACGTGTGAGCTACCCGTCTTTTTGGCGGTTTTGCTAGTATATCTCAGCATTACATTAATCTGTTTATTCAATATTTTTTTAACACTCTGGGAGTTGTGTTGAGAAAGTTTTTTCTAGCGATTTCGTCCAGATCGAACAACTGTGTAGTGTCTTGGTTACTAGACAGATTAGATTACTGTCAAATGCGTAGCTATGAAAATATTGTTAATTTTATACAACACCTACTATTATAAAATCCCGCATATCAATAAAAAAAATTAATGGTCCAAATACTTCTAAGTCTGTATATTGTTGCTGGTGAACGTATTCAGCTTTCCTAAAGGAAATTTGTTGTCAGGTAAATAGATAAGAGATTACTTGCATAAAATGTTAGAGAACTGAAATGATGCTTTGACCTAATGTCTTTAGTTTTAGTTTCTTAAATTTATTGTAGAATCTTTCACAATTGTTGCCGAAGTAACATCTTAAAAACGTTTCGACTAGAGGTTCCCGATTTATACGATGTCTATGAATTTCTTGTGCAGCTATGCCTTACTTTGACCTGGTCACTAAATATTAATCTGATAGTAACAATGTTGAAGACTGATATATTCTCCTAATATTTATATATTCGAGTAATATACTTTTGTATTCTCAAGCCTGCATAATACAGACTCATTTATTTCATTTGATTATAATTTCTGAGAGTAAATTTTACACTCCATATAATTCAAAGAGTAACTGCTTAAACTGGTAATATCTTTCATTTGACAGGTGAAATGTCCTGATGGATACGGCATTGGATTTTATACTCGAGCTTAGGATATTGCATTGCCAGTTCATGAAGTACATTGTGACTCTCATTGTTGCTATACTGTGGTATAAGTATATGATATCGAATGTTGTCAAAGAATGTTGTACATTCCGACGTGATATGCACATATTACCAGCTAAAGATTTCCTTAAGATGCACGCCCGTGCACTCATACAGACACACACACAGACCATACACACACGCCCACCTCACACACACACACGCCCACCTAACACACACGTTCAAAAATTCACACATGCACATACATTCACAATAAAAAGTAGCGGAAGAATCACTTTGAAGCATCATGTGTTTTATTATTCCTGCTTACAGGCAGTTGACTGTAGATAGGGTAACTGATTAAAAATAGGATAACTGATTAAAGTTTACTCTGTGTTTACTCTGTGTTTTAGAAAAGTAGACATAAGATAAGATATCTCAGCGTTCGTGCATTACTGTAACTAGAGACTAAAACGTAGCTATTCCCAGACGTTGCAGTCCGTAATGTGGCATGTCTACAGCGTCCAGTCTTAATTGTACTAATATCGCAGAGTTAAATGATTACCTATAAATTCTCAGACATTTCTATATAAGAGGCGAAGCTTCAGAAGCTAACGTGGTTGTAAACATGAATTATCGATCAGAAAACTTATAATTGAAAAAATGTAGCAGGAGGTTTTCAACATGGCATTCAATTGACTCGCTCAAGGTTTTTAGGTAGCGGTCCTCAATTCAAGACTATAGCAATATTAACCTTGAGATAGGTATCACGAATAATAAGTAGGTACCTAATATGTCTTGCATAAAAGTGCAAGAAAAATTTTAGATACATGGAAAAATGGAAATTATAAAATTCACTTCTATTTCTACTATAAGAATATTTCTCCACTTCTTTCCTTCCTGGCGTCCTCATCTTTAACTGTTAGGCTAGACTTGATACAGGTGCGAATTATATTGCAAGACATACGAATGTATCTTTTATATATAAGAAATAAATTAATGCATTCCGTTGCAGAATATAGACAATTGGAAGCACAGTAATAGACAATACACGAATTCAATAAAAGGTAACTTGATGGGGGAAGATTAATAAAACTTATTAATATATGTTGTTAGAGAGATAGAGTTCAGAAAAATAGACCAAATACAATCGTATGAAATGAATGAACTAGATAGAATTCAAAACAAACACAAAAAGAAACATATTAGGGAAGAATACTATGGAAACATTACAACACTACTTAACATAGTGTTAAGTGTCAAAGAACTGATAGACTTCAAGTCTGCAAGAGTTTCATTATTCATTAGCAGATATAATAATCTAACTTGACGCTAAGTGATTTAGGAGCACTAAATAAGAAAAGAAATTATAATGAGACCTATCAGCTTTTGTTCATATTTCTTGAACTGTAATAATGGCAAACAATAAATTATTTATCCAAGTAAAATCATAGTCGCAAGATCTCGGGAAACATTATTCCAATGAATAATCCAGCTTTTCAACATGGAACTGATAGTCATGTTAAATAGTCTTGCTCATACTATCTTCAAGATGAATCACCTAATATAGAATTCATGAAAATCATATAAAACTCATAAAATTACTATATGAATATTGTGTCACTCGTATATTTTTAGAATATGTTCATTTGCTTTCAAACTTAGCAGGTTGAGTATGCATCAAACTCTACTAGAGATACAACCCAAATCAATCCATTCTTTTGATAAAAATGGGTTGTGAATGTACATCAAAAAGCATTATTGAATTTCATTCTCCTGCAGTTAGTTTTGGTCAAATGTTTCAAACGTGGAATCTGACAGTAATTGCTGAAGGTAACTGGCCACTTTGAAAAGCCAGCTGCACTCTAAAAAGCATCTTAATCTCTAACATCTACGACTACGGGACATAATGTAAATCATAGATATCCGCAGTGAAAGAAATATGAAATTATCTCTCTATACAGAAATTCAAGAAAAGTCTTGGTATAAATTTTAATGACATATAAGAGTAGAAAAAGTGGACTAGTCTCTTAAACTGTATGCTAGATAGGAAGAAAAGCTATGTCAAGTTACACTTAAATGTGACAAAACACACGATTGTACTCAATATACAAAAGGGCACAACAATATTTAACTGATATATGAGATACTCTGTCAAGAAATCCTTCATAAACTACAAGACAGCACTAAACACACATGCACAGCAAAAATATTAATTAAAACAAAAAAAGTTACAGAATGAATGAAGGGATTAAAAGAAGGAACGATTGAAAATATAAATAAATTATAGGAACTTAAAACCTCTATGAGCAATTCCAAAAACATTTTAATAAACTGGTGACCTACAAGCAGCTCTGCGGCTTGCAGCTGAAAACGGAGAATGGCATGCTAACAATTGCTATATTAACTAGATCTAATTATTTCTAGAAGTATGTTCTGAAAGGCAATAACAAACCAGAATACCACCTGTTGAAAATTTTACGAATCTAAGACTAGTTTGATGCTCTACTTTGGTCGCACTAGAAAATATCAGAAGTAGTAGTGTTGGCTCTTCCGAATATATAAAATGATGATGACTATAGCCAATATCGCCTACTCGAGAATAGTGAAAAATACTAAAAATTAGTTTGTCTTAATCGAAGTCAAAAAGACGTGGCAGTGATTGAAGGAGCACTTGGAATGATCAAAAATGGAACTGAAAATTATTCAAGAATGATCCCAGCCTACCATCCATGCAGGAAGTACTAAATATTGTCTTAGCAGATACGTCACATGTATTGAGAAGAGCATTGTCGTTGTAAATTTTCTTTCCTCCCCGCCTTTATTTTTATTTGTTTGCTTTTCTCCTTTTTATTTCTTTTATTTCTTTCCGTTTTATCTCTGTCGTCCCCTTTTCTTCTGCCACATGACTCTATAAAAGAACAATCCGGTGTGCTTGTTTTCATGGCCTACTAAAGTGTGCAGTAAGTGTCTCTGCCCTATGTGTCAGGAAGACACTCCGCAAGAAATGGAATCAGAACTGAAAGAAAATGCTAATGAAAATGATAATAATTTTAATAATATTAATAATAATAAGACCGGTGGCTACAGCTGAGAAGGAGTAACTCGATAGAGATAGAATCACTTATATGCGCAGCACAAGAACGAACGTTACGGACTATGTGAAGTTCAGAATCGAAACACTACCGACAGCGACAAATGCAGAATGTGTGGTGAAAGCGGGGAAACGGTATGGTACATTATTAGCGAACGTTCGAAATTGGCAAACACAAATACAAAAGAAGCCATGACAAAGTAGCAATAATGATTCATTTGGGAGCTTTCTGGGAAACGCGGCCTAGAAACAGCAAAGATATGGTGTGAGGAAATCTCAGAAAGGGTCACCGAGAATGAAAATTGCAAAATCCTCTTTGAGATAGTGTTCCAGTGCGATCACCTGACCGAAAATCGGAAACTGGTCATTGTTGTGGTGTAGACCAAAAGTGCCGATACGGTAACGATGGGATGAAGCAGTGGACCATCTAATCTCTTGGTGTAAGATTTTAGCGCCTGTAAAGTACGAATCAAGACAAGACAAAATTGGCCATTATCTACATTGGAAAATATGTCGGCATTATAAAATCAAAACTGCTGACAAATGGTACAAAGACCACCTTGAGGTTGTAACTGAGGGAAAAAAATGTAACGATTATTTGCGACTTCCCAGTATGTACAGACCGGCCCTTCAAATCAAATACACCAGATATTGTTGTGAAAGACCAAAACAATAAAGTCTGTTTATTGATTGACATGAGTATACTCTCTGACCATAATATCTCGGCAAAAGAATCTGAAAATATAAAGATTTGCTAAACGAAATCGAAAAAAATGAGGCATCTCCAGACAGTTACAATACCAGTGATTGTATGAACACTAGGAATGATCAAAAAAGGGACTGAAAATTATTTAAGAATGATCTCTGGTTTAGCATCCACGTACTGAGAAGAGCATTATCGCTGGGAATTTTCTTTCATTTTCCTATTTCTTTTCTTTCTTTACTTCTTTTTTTTCTATTTTTCCTTGTCTTACTCCCCATTTTTCTCTGTTACATGACTTTGTAAATGAATATTGTTCATTTTAATGGCCTACCTATGTATACAGTACGTTTCTCTGCCCTGGGCGTTAGGAAGACACTCGGCAAGAAATGGAAACGGAATTGAAAGATGGTAATGAAAATAACAACAACAACAACAGCAATAATAATAATAATGTTGATGATGATGATAATAATAATAATAATAATAATAATAATAATAATAATAATAATAATAATAATAATAATAATAATAATAATAATAATAATAATAATAATAATAATTATTATTATTATTATTATTATTATTATTATTATTATTATTATTATCATCATCATGAACATTATTATTACTTTAATAAAAAAAAAAGAAAGTGGGTATGAACATGATGGTGCAGTAGAAACCGGAAATCTGGAAAAAATATTCTATAAAAATGATAATGCTACAAATAGCAGCAATTCAGATGAATACTAACCATAGAAATATGGATGATAACAGTGACGATGACATTGACCATAACGATGATGATGATGATGACAACGATGACGACGAAGCACAGCAGAAAAACAAAAATGCAATAACAATGACGATATAATAGTGACATTGCTGCTGAATGTATAACTGAACATTGATAGGAAAAACTCCTGCAGTCAAAAATATGAAATAAACGATACTCTAAATGAAAATACAACGGTTCATTATATGAAATCCGTCTAGTGATGATATGTAAAGAAATGGCTTACAAAAATAAACACTCTACTATGAAAATCTTAAACTCAACAATTGTAGCCAATAGACTCAGATACCTAAGAAATTAATAACCACAAAGAACACATTTAAAATCATATAACTTAGAAATCTTCACAAATCTCTAGCCATTGCTTAACACACACAAACACACACACGAATACACGTGTTTGTGAGTGTATTCATATGCTTTGGAAATATAGACAGCACACCATTAACTGTTGTCATAAAATGAATTCCACATGAATAATGTAATATGATGTTTTTATGTCCAAAACCAATGCACCTACTAAAATATAAGGTAGAGAGTCAAATATGCGTAGGTTTGTGGATCAGCTTTGGAATAATATCTCATATTCGAACAGTGTATTCGTTATACGTGTATATGTGAAAGCTAATATGTAATAGCAGTCACATCTCATCGATATCTATCCCTGTCGTTTTGAAACAATGATGCATTAACTAATGTGGGTTTAATTTCACTACTCTGAAAATGATGAGCAAAACACAGTTGAAGCATTTTTGGTAATAAACTTGTTCGGTCAGGGCTTACCAAGCAGTTTACAACATCACAGTAAAATAGACTGAAGCGCGCGGTAGCTATTCTCTAGCAGAATATCGGATAACTGAAATGCAATTAGCTATTAACAATGGGAAATATAACCGAACTTTATATTTCTACTTTCACTGTTACTGTAACTATTTTGCTGCAGGGAATTGGCCAGCTCTATCTACATAAATCCAAACGCACCCGTTGCCGTTATCTCATTTTCCCGTTCCGTTATCTCATATTTCAGGCAGTCTTCCAAAAATTGGCAAAAGCAAAAAAACTCGGTCTCTTCACACCTTAATTCTAGAATTACAGCGTTCTGAAACTGTTTCTGGCCATACATCCTTTATGAAACATCAGCTTATAAATGTTTCACAGAAACTGCATTAACCTCTGCAGTCAATCAGCACATGAAATACTAGTGTTCTCTCCTCTGACTTTTTTCTGCCAATGAATAATAAAGCTATACACATAAGGAAATGAATTTCTCCCCCATTGGCACAGTTTGAGGAATTTTGCTCAAATCTTGATATTATCTGGTAGAACATTTTCGAATACTAGAGATAATAAGAAGTGTTTGTTTAAATATCAGGGATTAAAATTCATGTAAGATGAATTGTTTACATGTATACGTTGCATAAATTGTACACACTTTCATACATATGTAACTACAAACATATACATACGCAGTATTTTCTATGCTCACGTAAGTTACCATGTAATATACACGAAAAGCAGAGAAATGCCCAACCTTAAAAAAAAAAAGAAAATTAAACTATACTTAATAAACTAACATCTAAACGTATCCGTTACATCCTCAATACTACACATTTCTCTGAATTTCCAAAAGTCTCAAAATAAAAGAGATATAATAGAGAATGAAAATACCTCATGATTTTAAAAGACACAAAGAACTATCAACCCTGTATGAAACGAGGAAAAAAAAAATAACGAAATCGCATTCATAAAATTCAAAACAAATTTCAGAACTGAAGACCAAATGAAACAATAGATGCAAGCACAGAGTCTTTCAGAAATGAAAGAGGAACTTGCCCAAAATACAATTTTTGCAATTCTTGTTATCTGTGTGCAGAAATAAAAGACTAAAATTATTACGTTAATAAACAATTAACAATAAAGATTTTTGCCAAAAAATGCTTTAGATATTCAGAAAGAACAACCTTTAAAATTTTTGAATTTGAATAGAATTAGATCACATTAAACAATATACGTAACGAGATGCCGAATACACTATGCTATAAAATTCAAGATTTAAATTTGCATCTGACGCACGAAAAGTTAACGTGAAGTATTAATGTACATTTATAATATCAGTAGAAGAAATATATATGGTTAAAACAAAATATAAACATTCCCTTGCAAAGTGACAGCCGTTTACTATAAAAAAACAAAATAACAGATTCATCACGCGCTACTTTTACGAACCATCAATTAACTTTTGATTGCTATGGTAGTTATCGAACGTATGGATACTTAGATTAAAGAAGACTGAATGTACGATGAGCCTTATGGATAAAAGGATAAATAATTTGGAAGATAGTATTATTAGTAATATGATCGGTGAGCTACAAATTACATATACATAAGATTTGATGCCGAATAGCAACTGAATATATACACAAGTTTATTAGTAATTTACGGACTACAAACCGGACACAAAAGACACAAATTATATTTTTATAACCAAGAGTAACTATAAAAATCGTCACCATCAAAAGTTTTGTCTGTTTATTTCTGCATCTATAATGACATGTTTATTTATTGGATAGAACAAACTTCGCGTAGGATATAAAATGTGGAAAATAAACCGAATTTTTCCATGGATGACTTACAAGTTACGATTAAGAGGAGATGCCTACAAAAGACATTTTAATGTAGTTTACAATTAATGAGAGGTGCAAGTGACATATAAATAAACAAATTTCTGAATTAAACAAGAGAAGAGTAATAGAATAAAGAAGTTGAAATGAATATAACGACTGATCACAATGTAAGAAAAAATCCAGAAAAATCTTTAATAATAATAAAAATAATTATATACAGTTATATACCAGCAGCGCAAGAAGAGGATGACACAGCACAAAACTTAAAATACAAGTTATATCCTCAAAATGTTTCAAAAACACACACAACTTTGAGGTGAAGTGGAGAGTCAATGCAATCTTCGCCAGTATTTCATTTTATCGCCTCACAAGAGATTAAAAAGATAGTTGATACCGACGTTATTTAGACTCAGAACATAGAGAAGCGGAAGAAATGATCACGGGTTACTTAGCCTAACGCTCTAAAGAATCGGCCAGCTCGCCGACTTCTGAAAAGTAGATATATAATTAAATGTAATATGAAATATATCCAACATTATAAGGTACATATAGAATACGCAAATTGTAATTCCTTTTCAGGCAAAAAGCCAAGGTTTCAAAATATGTTATTAAATTAAATAGGCTTACTCTAGTACTTTATTTACTGTCTTTGAAGGAACGGCAACGAAAGTCTATGTATTTGAGAGGGATCCGAACTCAGTAGCTAGAAAACCAAACTAAATTCAATCATATTGGCAGAATAAAGATGCCATCGTTAAGGACTAGAAGTTTAAAATTCTAGGATATGGAAGGTTAATATGTGTTGTTTGAAATTTCTACTCTTTTACCAAATTTAGTTTCAAAATACAAGACATTACAATTTCTATAGGATTAATAAATAAAATGATAATACTTTATCCATCGGTAAATGGAATGAAGAATTTGGAGATAAAACGAACATCTCAAAATTAAGAAAGAAAAAAATTATTCATTAAGTCTCCACATTTCAAATTACATTTAGCACTTCAACAAGTAACAGGCTCATACTTATCATTAAACAATTCCTCATATGATGGTAAACAACTTGCGTTAAATTGAGAAGCGAACTCCTTCACGTTAAATTCTAAATAGTATTGAGTAAAATATTAAGAAATATGAAGAATAAAAGCGATACAAAAATACCAACGAAAAATTAATATTGGATGGATTAACTTTACGACTTAGAAAATATTAATACAAACTGACTCTAGGCTAAACTGCAACTATAAGACAAAGTTTCTTCTGAAAGAAAATAAGAGAAACGGTATATGCAATGAACCATGTTCTGTAGATGCTAAAACGAAAACTCAAGACATATAAGAAGCTACTTTGAAAAAACTACATCTCTTGTGGAGTAACCTACAAAACCAACGCCGCATCACATTGAGTTTCAAAGATTATTCAATGGCTACTTCAGCTAAGTTAGTATGATGCCTCTCTCTATAAACCTACCTGTAAACATCTGAATTTCCTTTTCTCTTTACAATAAAAAATACACCATCTAAAGCATTTTATTAAATTATTTGCTGAAATCTTCCTCTCCCAAACTTAACTAGTTTTAGATTACCTAACCAGAACTACAGATATTACCGATAATTCAAGATGTACATTAACGTTGCCCATTTATTCTGGTTTAAGATGACATGATGCAATTATATTTGCTGAATTGTTCCCCAAACATTATAAAAATCTCAAAGTATAAGCGTTATTCAAGAAAACTATATAAAGTTTAACCACATTTTGTTGAAAGTTCTATATGTTATGAGATGATATAATACCACGAAGGAGGTAAATAGCACTTTAGTCAGACTATCACTGAGTGTCTAATAATACCTTCGATTTCAAAATATTATAATCCTATGAAAATATAATATGGAATATTTTAATTTATATCTAAAATTAACGTGCTATGAAACAGTTATAAGATAAAAAGAAAATATGTTGAAAGAAAAAAAATATTAAAATATATCAAGGGCTTCAAAATAAAATTTACATTGAAGGATTTCAGGAAGATGCTCAACAGTAGGTTGAAGAATATAAGGAGAAATGCTCATGAAATTCATTACCAGCATATTAAGATACTTGCACAGATTCTCAAAAGAGATAATGTCAAGTTGTCAAGTTATGCTTTCTTAATGTAATACAACGAATTTCTAATCTATAATTAGAAATCTCTATACATGTGAGAACAATCAGCTCACCAATATGTATGTGAATAGAAAAAGTTATTTCAATATATATCCAAGAATAACTGTTATGGAAATATAGCTTCCAGTTAAAAATACAAGAAAAAATGTTCAAAATTCAAACATTCAAGGGAGTAATTTCAATATTCGGAACTATAATTATTCTTATATTTAGCATTAAACTCCCAATGCTAAACTGATTATAAATGTTAGTGACTAATAACTATTTTACATATATAAAGTAAATAACTATACAAAGAAGCATTATTATAGTACAATGTATAATAATTAGAACTCACAGAATAAACCAACCTGGGCAGTGTACTACTATACAGTCCTATATTTAAGACACGAGGAATTATTTACATTAATTTCATTATTTATATTTGACGGATATGTGTCCTCATCTTGTTTGTTGTTAACACCGCGGACATAAGGCGTAGTGGTTAAGAGCGCGGGCTACTAACCCCAAGATTCCGATTTCCATTCCAAGCAGTGATATGAATAATAATGATAATACGAAGAAGAAGAAGATGAAGAAGAAGAAGAATGATAATAATAATAATAACATCGAAAACTACCTTAGAAAAATGTGAACCCAGGTTAAAAATTTCCTCAAGACACCTGATGATGGCTGGAGGGTATATCAGCCGAAATGTGGTGTTAACAACAAACAAGATGACGACAAATATCCGTCAAATATAAATAATGTAAAGTGTGTACTACTATGTATGTAAATTTTAGCCTGGCTGACTGCATACAGAGCCGTGGGTACTTGCACACATACATACACACTCATACAAATACATAAGTATATGTAAGATAATACATACGGTCAGACAGATCGATTTCAATCCTTACATTGGAATTCCTTCAGAAACTACGTTCCCTCTTCAACTAAAAATATATTGTCTATAATATGGATGTCAGTAAATTGTGTAGACTGATTTGCATGAAGTAACACTCTTTCGCAGCTATATCGATAAGTTGATGATACATATCAGATATGATACTATGATAGCTATAGAATAAATTTATATTAGAGCTTTAGACTGTACTAAGGTAGAAGAAAATAAGAATCAACTAATCAGCTTTAAATCATTATATTAGGTAATCATCACTGACGGAGTATTCTCTTCAGCTGCAAACCTCCTTTTAGCATTGTTTAAAGTAGCAAATATATAATAGGTAAGGTACAGATGAAAGTAGCCTGTCTACGATAATAGTTACTGATGTATGAAGATTATGACAAAGACAAAAAAGAAAGAACAACATGAAACAGAACCCATTTACATATTGTTGATGGTATTTAATTACCTACAGTTGTGTAGGTTAAAACTGTAGGTTTACTCTTGTAAGTAAGGATTAGGTGTGCTCACAGAGTAGTTCATAAACAAAACATGTGATAGAGCGAAACCCCAGACGTTTGCTTAAACTTACACCAAACTAATCATTTAGGAGAATGGAAATAAAATGTTTATATTACTCAGTAACTCTAAATATCGCTGTAGCACTCATGTATAGCCTACATTTGTATAGCTCATTGTCGTCTTGGTACATAGATACACGAAAGCCCAATAATAGAGTAATCTTCGTATATGTTGGAAGGTATATACATCTCACTTACAAAATATACCGAAGAATCTCCAGCTTTGTGTGTCACTCCGAACGTTCTATTAACTTCATCCCCAGGCATAGGGAAATGGTTAAGAGGATCGCTTTGCTATATCGCTTTGCTACAATTGCAACATATACTCGAGACAGTTCAAATTTTGTTTGTGGAATTCTCCAGGTGGAAACGCCTAGGATTGAATATATTTGTAATTCAAAGACATCAGTTTTAATGTATGCATCGTGACAAGTTTTAAGATTTCTTTCTTAATACGTTAATAGCAGATGTGTATATGGATATATCGACCACATACCATCTAAATAGGTAGCTCAGAACAGCAGGTATACTAGTCGGAGAAATGGGCAGAGATCCGTTCATTTATTTGTTTAATAAATATACATGTCTATTCTATGCCTTTTGTCTATTTATTTTAACACCGTTGAAACAGTTTATATTACACTGACTGTTTACATTTGATATTTTCATACGAAACGTTGTAGCCAAAATCAGTGCTGGCTATAAATTCTATAGAATATTTGTAGAAATAACCTTAACAAAGTTGTTAAATGTATTGCTTAATGAACTGGAACATGTCCCCAGACTTATCTATTCAATAGTACACCAGTGAACTTGTACTAAACATTTCCACAGTGCTTCCCAGCTTGTGGTGCTTGGTTTACATAGTAGCCACAAGGGGAATGATGACAATAAATGATATTGAATCTTCATTCACAATCTTCACTCTATAGTGTAGAGTGAAGTGTTTAGAGTTTGAACACTCGGCTGTGGTAGAAGAAGAGAGGTAGGCCTTTGAATGACCAAAAATATAAGCGTCCAAAGAGACTGAATGGCCTGTTAAAAATTGGTGTGATTACAACTCCTATAAAATATCGTTAACAAAAGATTAATTAATGGAGAAAGCAAAAACATTCTCCGACTCTCTCTATCTCTCTCTCTCTCTGTTCATATATATATATATATA
>NC_068981.1:67529508-67533065 GCF_001194135.2 Octopus bimaculoides
ATATATATATATATATATATATATATATATATATATATATATATATACATATATATATATATATACACATACACACATACATATATAATTTATATATATATGCATACATATCTTTACGAACACACAATATATATTATATATGTATAAAACATACATACTTGCCTGCATACATACATATTACATTCCTGCCAGTGAAATCGAAAGTTTTGAGGTGTGCACAATAGCGTGAAACTGCAGATAATTCATATCTCTTATAAATGTTTGCAGAATATTACGAAGTGCATAAAAAGTATATATACAACGTTTACTGGAGTAGAAGCTTTAACTATATATATATTTCTCAAAATAATCAGAAATATATAGCCACGCAGAATCCAATAAGGTGTTCTATAAACAAGATTGAATGCAATATAGTCAGTGTACATAACGTAAAATCAAATTATATCGCTCAAAACTTTTGTTTGCGCAGCGTTTTAGTGAGGTCTGCTTAAGGATACATTACCGTTGTATCTGGAGAAATGTTTTTTATTGAAAGATCTGAGTACGATTAAAGTTTACGTGTCGCACTCTTTAAAAGTTTTCAGCGCACAAATAGAAGTTATTTGACTTCTGTAAAATCTGTACGTATTCCTTGTGTCTCGCGGTTTTCGATATTACTGTTGAACTGTGTGTATAAAAATCAAGTTGGATTTCAATCTATATTATTTGTTTTCGCTCGACTGAACTAGGTTATGCTTGTCTTCTATAAATGCATTCGATTCCCATAAGTACAGATGTGTCGCAGTCGAACAGTTGATTGATACACACTTCCTACATCCACAAGCACACATGCACACAGATGCACTCGCACGTGCGCGCACGCACGCACACACACACACACATGCACACACACATATATACAATCTCGGTTAAGGCGCAGAGGCGGTTGATTCGGTAGCATCTCGGACAAAATGCTTACAGCATTTCTTCTGGGTGTTTACGTTCTTAATTCAAATGCAGCCGAGGTCAACTTTGCTTTCATCCTTTGATTGCCGATAAAATAAGGCACCAGTCATGTACTAGGGTAGATTCAAGCGTATTATTCTCACTATTCAAAAGTTGCTGCATAACTGGCCATACAAGGTTATGAAAACCGTGTAATCGGCCCGATGTGTCTTTGAGCTAAGTAAAGTATGTAATCGTGGTTGCTTTTATTCAGTTAGTTTACAAAACATGTTAATTCAAAATCTAACAAATCCCTTCAGTACGGAGTACATTGCTAATTTTTTCCACGCAGAAATCGATGTGATTTAATTCTCTGGAGCTTCAATACATCTGCCTGGCTTTCAAGTTTACTTTTTTGGTGGTCTATAGAAGTACTTAAATTTACATTCCTTTTATTTGTGCTCCCCAGTTGACAAAAGATTTGGGCTGCGTATTGAGACTTCATCTACTTTCGAATGATGCAGCTGTGTCTCGTGAAAATATGATTTCTTTAAAGATATTTACTTTGTAATATATTTTACGCAGAGACTTTAGAATCGTATTCACACACACACGCGCGCTTATATATGCATACGCACATACACATACGCAAAGATACAAATGCTCAAATACACACATCCATACCTATGCATGCTTATAATATATATTAAGTAAAATAAATAAAAAGAGTGCAGTTGCAACCTGTTTTGTTTTCTAAATTGGGGGATGTTAAACTCTACTTTCTTCTATTTATTTCTCTTCTTGTACAAGGAGACTATCAGAAACGTTGAATTTTCTATGCCTCACAGCAAGCTCACTATACACATCTTATTGTGTTTACTATATAATTTTTACCATCGAAGACCAACGTCAGATTCTTTCGCGTTTGTTTTATCGAACATGTACACGCGCGCGCGCGTGTGATATTTCAAGTAAACAAGATAACATACCTCGGCCGAAAGTATTGTTCTATCGAGGACTTAAACGATGCTGTTTACCAGCTGATTGAGAAGGAAAAATACCGCAAATGTTTTGTTTTTCTCACTTCTAAGTACTTACTCAGTAGTTTTATGTCTCTGCTCTACAAGTGATATAGACAGACAGAAAGAAAGAAAGATAAACAAAGAGAGAAGGATATTAATAGATCGATAGAGAGATTGACAGATAGATACTCTGTCGCAATTACAAATGTTAGTCCTCCTGTTACTCTTTCTATATATGTAGCTAACAATTGCGTTCATTTTATCAATTTATTCTAAGAAGTATCCTAGTAAAATTTCTTCTTTATATCGTGTCTAAATATATTTCTCGACATTTTCTTCATCTGAATTCTCCTTCCATACACACAAAAGCTTACCTCTCTCTATGTATTTCCAAATCTCTCTTTCTTTGTTACCGTTCAAATTCTACTAGTAATTCTCTATTTTATCATTTACCATTCCTTGTAATTCATCACAATTTTCTATCGTTCGTTAATGCAATTCTATATGCTAGTGGTGATTGAAAGCGTTTTTGTCAGTCACCTTAGTGATCTTTTGATACTTCTTTTAGCCATTATTCGACAAACAGTACGTGACTGAAGTATGAACTAGCGTAATTAACGTGTCCTTTTCAAGAGACCTGCGTAATGAATTGTAACAATGACAGGAAGGTTTACAAGCGAATGAGCGTAGAAGTCCAGAGAACAGAGAACGTAGAACGCCACCGCATTGTAAATAACAATAGAGTGAGGAGGAGGAGAAAAGGAGAAAGAATCGTTGGTAATTAATGACAGGTTACAATTGTGATGTTGTTTATAGACAATGATTCTTGCAATACTACTACCAGTACTCTTGTTCGAAGTGTATAAATTAAATCGATCAAATATCCTAATAAAAGCGCAATTAATCTAACGTGCTGCTTTTACTTTCCCTTAGGTGAGATTTTCTTCCTTTGATGCAACACGGTTCTTAAAACAAGAAGGAAGAAATTAATCAAACAATAGTCGTTTTTTTATTACGTTTATAGTTAGCTTTCTTTTATTATTATATCATAGTTATATGCATGTTTGTTTGTCCGCGTGTGTGTGTATATGTGTACACGTATATGTATATTTAAAAGTATTTTATCTTAAAATAATAATTTATTAAAATGTAATCTTGAAGACAATATTCTTTTTTGTTGAAATATTCATTCCTTTTATAAAATGTGTATGTGTGCGTGCGTCTGGGTATATGTATATATATTGTGTATATATTTGTCTCTGTGGAGGCGCAACGGCCCAGTGGTTTGGGTAGTGGACTCGCGGTGTTAGGATCGCGGTTTCGATTCTCAGACCGGGCGTTGTGAGTGTTTATTGAGCGAAAACACCTGAAGTGCCACGAGGCTCCGGCACGAAATGGTGGTGAACCCTGCGAACGTGGTGGCGAAATGGTGGTGAAGCTCTTTCACCACAAGCTTTTGTTTCTGCTGTACCTGTATTTCAAAGGGCCAGCCTTGCCACGCTCTGTGTCACGCTGAATCTCCCCGAGAACTACGTTAAGGGTACACGTGTCTGTGAAGTGCTCAGCCACATGCACATTAATTTCACGTGAAGGCCGTTCCGTTGATCGGAT
>NC_068981.1:67536318-67537427 GCF_001194135.2 Octopus bimaculoides
TCGTGTATATATACATGCATATATAAATATGTTCATATAATTAGTAAGAAATTCTAGGGAGGGATGAACAATGCAAGTTATTCAGAAAAGAGGCCCACGTTCATTCCCTCATGGTTGTCTGTCATTAACTCTTTAAGTTCTTAAGGAGTCGGGTCTTATCTAATGCCATATTCTTTTAAATTGTTTGCATTGGATGGTTAAGGTGCCCGAGTCAATGTACTTTGGGTTTTGTAAACATTCATTATGAGATTCCAGTTAACTGTAGGGTAAAGTATGCCTTTTGAAATTCAAGATCCACTTGAAACTCTTCTCAATAGCCTCTGGCATTGATTTAAGTAATTTGGCTCTCATTCTCTCAGAAACTGAGAGCCATTTCATGAAGTCTTAGGCATATGATCTTACAAACTGTCTAGCACCCACGTTGGTGGCCAGGACGTGGGTTTGCCTGATGGCTAAAACAGACTTGTAGGTGTAAGATTTTTCCATTCCGGAAGGCCTGCCATGCACTTCCAGTAATCCACCGTTCACCGAATTTATAGAATATTTTAATTCATATCTAAAATTTATGTATACATCTACATATGTATTTATATTTGTAACTTCTATCTTTTATTTCTTAATTGTTTCATTTCTTAGAGTGTGACCATAATGTAACACTGCCTTGATTTTTTATTGAAATGAATCAACTCCAGTGAGAATCCATAGTCGGGGCACAAGTGCTGTATGTTCCGCATTAATTCAGCAGATATATTCACTATTTCCGGACAGTTGATAACACATTCACATCTGCTGGGTAGCTGACCTCTACAACAGTGCGTGACTGCTGTGCCCTGCCCCATAGAACAATATGTATGTATGTATGTATGTATGTATGTATGTATGTATGTATATATGTATGTATGTCTATGTATAAGAATGCAAATATAATCGAGGATTAATTAATGATTTCTTGAAATCATTTGTCCTTCTCAGGAAAAGTCACTAACAGATGCCATGATGCCATTATGTTTCTTTTTTTAAATATCTTGTCTTTATTTTGTCCCGAGGGAACATTTCAATAAATTAATACCCTGATTGTGTACAACTTCCACAACACGCCTCAAATGTAT
>NC_068981.1:67537798-67538982 GCF_001194135.2 Octopus bimaculoides
ACACATACATATACATATATACGTTGATATACATGTATGGTGTAGGAATTCGTTTTCGTATTTGAGGATGTCGAAGAAATTATAAGCTTGTTTTATTATCTCTGTCGTATAATAAGATATTCTTCTCAGTAGCTTTATGTGAAAGTGCCGTAATTAGACGCGTGAATGATTCTCCAGGGTCCAAATGTGCATTCCACATCTTTTCTTTACCATCTACAATGTAATGCCCATCGTTTATTCTTATTACCTGATGACGTTAACTCCATTCTTATAGAATAAATATTGTGGTTGCTGTTTTTTTCTAATATTAGTGGCGCAGCTTGAAAAGTGAGAGGCATTAAATGGTAAAATTATTCTCATTTACGCTAAACTTTCGTGTCAAAGTTGATGGCTATTTCAAAAATATATTCCTACGTATAACATAAATTATTGGCATCTATTGCCAATATTGCGAAGAGTATTCATATTTTGCACAAAATCTATCGGGATGATGTACACAGTTAAGTGTTGCAAGATTACATTCTCAGTGTAATTCTCTAATAATTCCAATATATGTTGTTTCGGGAAAACTATTTCAGGAGGATATAGTTAGAAAAATATGCAACACTTACTTGAATTCTTCTCTTCTCAAGAAATCAAATTACAGATACTATTATATGTAGATGATCAGTTATGGTTTCCTGGGTTTCATGCTAATGAGAAAAATAAATGCCTATCGTTCGATGTAATTACGTTATTGATTTCTTCTCTAAAATTATCTCCCAAAAATATATGTACAAAAAAGGGCTCTTGGACATTTACAGTTAAAGGATTTGGGAATATGTTTCGCAAATAGAAACCATTCTTAATGCTAATTTTGTAGATGTGTAGAAAATGCAACAAAGCCGTTTCGTGAAGACTATAGAAATATACAGATCTGGGGAAAATATCTACTAAGAAAGATTATCAAAGATGAGATAAAACACATAGATATATAGATAAAGAGAGAAAAGAGAGAAATTAGACGAAAGATGCAAAGTTGAAATGAAACATGGAGTTCAAACAATCAATTAGGTACATACAGTGCTGGTCCCTTTAACATTATCTTCAAATAGACAAAAACTTTAACTCGCTCTTATATGTGTGAGTGTGTATTTATGCACTTATGCATGTATATGTGTGTGTATATATATATATATATATAT
>NC_068981.1:67539427-67540345 GCF_001194135.2 Octopus bimaculoides
ATATATATATATATATATATATATTTGTGTGTGTGTGTGTGTAATGAATGCATACACATACATACACAAATACATACATATATATATGCACACACATATAGTCTTTAGAATATTAGTGCTGAAACATTCGTAACGTTATTCCGAGGTTGTCCATTAGACTTAAAACTAGATAAAATTGAATTTTGCGGATATTTAAGTTTGTTCCCATGAAGAGGGGAGAAGTTAGTAAACTCCGAGAATAAACATGACTAAAATTACACCAGTGAAGTCAGATAAATTTAAATCCTAATCCAAAGTAATTATCTCGCGCAATATATGTATCTAACTTTCACATCTTCAATCATAATCCGTTATCGAGGCGATTTAAAATAATAACACCTATTCAAGTAGGGCAGTGTAGGATTTTAGTAAATGATTGGCATCATTTTAGTTCTGTCTTAGTTTATCCCCATTTCAGCTCTGATTGAGCGATATAACGAATAATTGTATGACATAGTCACGTTTATTTTCATAGTGTGATTCAAGAGTGCATTTTTCTAATGAGATCATTCGTTATTAGAGTCGTAGGGTGGATTTCAAGGATGCTTGGTTGGTATATTTAGCAGGGTCAGCGTTTGCTTAATGGCAACGTTGGATGTGCTTGCATTAGAATGGTATATGTGTGAGTGTGTATATATACATTTATGATTATATATATATATCTTTTACTCTTTTATTTGTTTCAGTCATTTGACTGCGGCCATGCTGGAGCATCGCCTTTAGTCGAGCAAATCGACCCCGGGACTTATTCTTTGTAAGCCTAGTAGTTACTCTATCGTTCTCTTTTGCCGAACCGCTAAGTTACGGGGACCTAAACACACCAGCATCGGTTGTGAAGCGATGTTGGGGGGACAAACACAGACACAAAAACATGCACAC
>NC_068981.1:67540355-67540911 GCF_001194135.2 Octopus bimaculoides
TATATACATAAACATAAATACGACAGGCTTCTCTCAGTTTCCGTCTTTTAAATCCATTCAGAAGGCTTTGGTCGGCCCAAGCCTATAGTAGAAGACACTTGCCCAAGGAGCCACGCATCGGGACCGAACCCGGAACCATGTGGTTGGAAAGCAAGGTACTTTACTACACAGCCACTCCTACGCCTATATATATATATAATATAATACATACATACATGGATACATACATATACGCACACACGTATATATATATATATATATAAGTGTGTGTGTGTACGTGTGTGTGTGTGTGTGTGCATGTGTGTGTGTATATGCATATATGTACATACCCTTTTACTCTTTTGCTTGTTTCAGTCATTTGACTGCGGCCATGCTGGAGCACCGCCTTTAGTCGAGCTAATCGACCCCAGGACTTATTCTTTGTAAGCCTAGTACTTATTCTATCGGTCTCTTGCCTAACCGCTAAGTTACGGGGACGTAAACACACCACCATCGGTTGTCAAGCGAAGTTGGGGGGACAAACACAGACACACAAACATATACACACACACACACA
>NC_068981.1:67541081-67545471 GCF_001194135.2 Octopus bimaculoides
ATATACGACGGGCTTCTTTCAGTTTCCGTCTAGCAAATCCACTCACAAGGCTTTGGTCGGCCCGTGGCTATAGTAGAAGACACTTGCCCAAGGTGCCACGCAGTGGGACTGAACCTGGAACCATGTGGTTGGTAAGCAAGCTACTTACCACACAGCCACATGTGTATTTTTAATATTTTTCTTATATTGGTTAATGCACTACGGTCATACGGGTACACCTTGAATGGTGAATAGGCACCGGTAGAAATATTTTAAAAATCTGATACGTATTTTATCGCTGTCTGTTGCCGAACCGCGGTAAAATCTTATGTTAGTAAGCATTGTGTTTTGTTGATTGAACTAATGACGATTCTGGTAGATATCATGATTTTATCATTAGGCTACGGTGAACAATATCAACACGAGTGAGCTTGTTAGTTACTGAGTTATATTAAAAATTAATAAGGAGAACTAAAAAGTCGTTTGGTCTGTCTGGTTATCATGACTAGCGGAATATATATGTTATATTCTAGACAATAACTCGAGATTTATTGGATGTTATATGGAAATTAGTTTAGGTATATACCTACCATAGACATTAATTATCTACGTTAAGTGAAATATATTCACTTAGTAATCAACAATGAGTCATAAAAATGAGTGATTCCGAAATGATTTCCCTTCGTATCCTCGATAAATATACAAAAATATATCGAGACATAATGTAATACTTTCTCGAATATTGTCTCTGTCTGATAATGGGTGTAGATTGAATAAGTCTGAACATTCAGTTAACGCTTGCCAACTATTAGAATATAAAATTATGATTTATATCAGTTAGCTGAAGATAAACTCAGTGAAGAACCATCGAAATGCGTTGCCTCATTGTTAATGTGGATGATAATTCCATTGAAGATTTTTGTTGAACGTGACATCTTATCACTTTGTGACGAATACAATTAACAACACTCACAGTAGGACTAAATACTTTACTACATATAAAGATTCGTGATTATTGTTTAGGTTTAAATGTCATCTGTGTTGAATTCGTAATTTTTTTCTGGAGTACATAACATTAAAAACCCCAATAATATTCTGTCATGTAGAAGTGAAATCGAGGAATATATAATTTAATAGATGCCTCGAGCGAAGTACATAGCTACTTAACAAGTACACACACAGCACGGGTATATTTACTATAGAGAAAGTAAAGTTTTGCGTATATTATGCTGAAAGGAAGGCGGGACAGTCATATCTGGAACATCATTGCTTGCATCAACAACTATTATTTCTGCTGTTGCTACTACTACTACTACTACTACTACTACTACTACTACTGCTGCTGCTGCTGCTGCTGCTGCTGCTGGTGGCGCTGCTGCTGGAACTGCTGCAGCTGCCACTGTTGCCGCCGCAATTGCTGCTTCCGCTGCCGCTTTTTCTTAGCCTGGTCATGAATGCTGAGTTTCAACTCAATACAAGATATTTTGGTGTATCTGGCTGGGAACTATAATTCATTTCATACCAATAATTCATAGCTGAGCACTAACTGTGATAATGTGGCTTAGAAAGTATTTCTGATATACTAGAGTAGAGGCAACATAACTCAACGCCTGAATACAATTTTGGACTCTCAATAACGAGTGGCGTAAGTGTGAGAGAGAGAGAGAGAGAGAGAGAGAGAGAGAGTATGAGAGAAAGAAAGAGAGAGGGCATGTGCGTGAATGTGAGCAGTTGCATTTTTGTTGTTACAAAGCTCATGTTACGTACTTCACTTACGTTCAAGTATGTAATAAGTGTTTGAGACTATTACTATAGTCTTTCGTCCTGCCAAGGTGAACAAAAAGTTCTCTTTAGTAAATGACATATAAGTGTAGTTGCTGACTAAATCTCAGGCACTTCTCATGTCAAATACTTATGTCCTGTTTCTAGAATAATAGACGCAATGTGAAGACATAAACTACACTTAAAATATGGGAAGATCTCAGATGACTGAGTGTATAGTATGTCAGTCTATATATTGAACAATTAACTGTATGTTTCTTATTACTGGCCTCCTAGGGTGCCTGTAGTGAAAACTTCAATCTCAAATCGTTCAAGACATCTAGAACTGATTAACACCATACGTATGTGCCTCCTAGGCATAAGAAATTTGTCTAAATTTGGGGAATTGTTAATTATCCTGAATACTGAGTTCGAAATTTAGCTGAAATGAAACCTTCAGAATGTCAACAGACGATTGATTTCTATGATCCCCTAGATTATTTAATATGTTGGGACAGGTGTAGCTGTGTGGTAAGAAGGCGGTGAGATGGCAGAAACGTTAGCACGCCGGGCGAAATGCTTAGCGGTATTTCGTCTGCCGCTACGTTCTGAGTTCAAATTCCGCCGAGGTCGATTTTACCTTTCATCCTTTCGTGGTCGATTAAATAAGTACCAGTTACGCACTGGGTCTATATAATCAACTTAATCCGTTTGTCTGTCCTTGTTTGTCCCCTCTCTGTGTAGCCCCTTGTGGGCAGTAAAGAAATAAGAAGTTTGCTTCCCAACCTTATGATCTTGAGTTCAGTCCCACTGTGTGAAAACTTGAGCTAATGTCTTCTATTTTATCCCCGGGGTCTTGTGAGTGGACTTGATAAACAAAAACCGAGAGAAGCCAGTCATATATGTGTGTGCGCCCGTGCGTGTGTTTGTGTGTTTGTGTGTGCGTGTGTTTGTGTGTCTGTGTATGTGTTTTGGAGTTTGTGTTTGTTCCTCAATACCATTTGGCAACCGATGCTGGTGTGTTTACGTCCTTATAAATTAGCGATCCGTCAAAAACATACCGATAGACAACTTTAAAGAAGTACAGAGGTCAATGTTTTCATGCTGGGACGCCGCCTTGAACGCAGCATCCCAGCATGCCTGCTATCTAATGAATGAAACAGGTAAGACGTAAAAAGGTGAAAGGTACGTAAAGTTTTCGTCAGGAATTATGCAAAAGTTCTTTAAGGTTGCTACTATTACAAGTTCACCAGATTAATGTATTTAAATTGCATTGTTTTAGTAATATTGACCCTGCTCAGTGTTAATTGTTAATCAGTTGTATTTCAAAGAAATTTTGTTTGAAACAATGTAGCATAATTATTACACATCGACTACTTCATACATTGCCAAAGAGAGAAGTCTTCAGTTAAAAAAGTATACTATTGTGGAGTGAATCGGTGTTCTTGTTAAAATTGTAGCAAGATAACGCTCTAACTGCACCCGTGGATCAGAATAGGAGTATGTGATAAGATGAGTGAGATGTTATGATGAAATACTAATCGAGGCAAACAAATATCTCCCACACATTTTTCTAAACATTTTTCTAGTGTGATTTGCTTTCAAGTAATTAAATTCTGTTCAGAAAACATTTGTAAACTTCATAGCAGGTGATCAATACATATAACAATTGTAATACGTTAACGAATTAATGCATAAATACGTCTAATGATAACTGATCATAGCTGTAACAGCCTGGATATTTTTGCGATGATTACAAATAAATATTTTTTTAACATACATTGAACATACAATGTAAGACATCAAATTCTGTTCCCTACAAATTAAATAAATTTAATAATAATCGTGAAAAACAGAACCATTAAGCATAAAAAAAAACAGAGAAAGATCTCTTTGATTGTTTTAACAATTACTAAACGCTCAAATATTTATATTTTATGTGGTGGAGTCAAAAACTGAAAGGGAAATGTAACACACAAATAAGTCGATATTCTAACAAAGTTAGTCCTGTTCAGTGTTCTAGATAGTAAGCACAGATTCCATTGTTGTTCATATATGCTTTAGATTAATTTAATATTCATATATTTAACATCTGAAATATTGATGTATAATTCATATTTTCCTTGTGATTATAACCAGTTTATCTAAATATCATTTGTATACTATTAAATCAATAAATCCTTAAGCACAGAAATTTGATATTGGTAACCATAAATGAATATATGTTTCATATAATTGGATCATAGTTGAATTTAGAATCTTTTACATCGACGTTGGATACTTTTCGTTGTATTTTATGGTTTAGTTTTGCCACTCAGATTTCTATCATAATTTCTATCACAACACAATGCTGATTTCTTATTTCGTTTGAAATTATATATCTTTCTATGTACAATGCTCTCTCTTTATCTTCGCATTTACCTAAATATAAAATTACACACACACACGCACGCGCACACACACACACACACACATACACACACACACACATACACATACACATGTCAACGTACACTGACTAACCCACGCATGCACACACACATCATATACAAGTTTCTCTGCAAGTGTGAGTGTGTATGTATATGTGTGTGTGTGTGTATGTGTGTGTGTGTGTGTGTGTGTGTGTGTGTGTGCATATAGATGATTGCGC
>NC_068981.1:67546651-67548553 GCF_001194135.2 Octopus bimaculoides
TATTATTATTATTATTATTATTATTATTATTATTATTATTATTATTATTATTATTATTATTATTATTATCTATATATATATATACATACTTATACATATACATATATATATATATAATTCAGATATTAGCTTGACTTAAAGTTTCGTTGGTTCGTAGAACAACCCTACTTCGATACAAGTTCAAGACGGCTTGTAGACCTCCATTATTCGTTGAAGGTCACGTGTTGTTATTTGTCTGAACGCGACATCAAATATATTTATATTATTCTTTACTTCACATGTTCGACCAGTTGATAGATAGCTCTATCATTGCTATGGCTGAAAGCTGCTTTGTCGTATATTTAGCGACTTCAGTTATTGCATTTGATGTGAGGTGAGGCATCATGTCCGTGGGAGTAACCGAATGAAATTTTTATAATTTGGAGGTGCGCCAAGAGAAGGCGATTCGTTCAATGAGCCAAGGAAACTTTAGGTCCCTTAGAATTGCTATGAAATATGACATGTAATTCCTATCAAATGTGACGAGTGTCCCTTGCTTTTGTTTGTCCACTCGTATATATTATATATATATTATCAAGTTGAACTCGAGAACAGGCAGAGCAAGGAGGAGATAGGCGTAAATAATATGCTACACACGCAAGCGTACAATTATTGGCTATCATGCCAATGCAATGGCTTGTAATGTCATAGAAGGATCCTACTAGCTTATAGTTGGTACGATAACGGAAGTTACAGGTTGGGTTGTTGCTAGGAGGCTATATAGCTGTGCGTTTGTGTCTATTGTAGAGTGCGATGGTTGAAACGATGTTATCGTATGAAAAGTACAGTGAACATTTGGACAGAAGCGCAAAAAACTAATCTCCCAAACTTCTTGCCCTCCCATTTTATTCATATGCGGATAATGTCACATATAAAACACTAATAGATAAAACAAATTCTATACGCCTTTTACTGTCACTCTGTTGTTGTGGAAATATATTGTGTCGGTTTGCGTGTGTTCTTAAGAAAGCAAAAAAATCCAGTAGCAGTAATAATTTATCTTAATTATTTCACACCTCATTATCTTACTTATGTTTTAACATGTTCAGTGGAAGCAAATTCGCACTAATTGATAGTGTTATCATTAATAATATATTATATAACCTTATATTATAGTATATGTATTATATTATATTACATTTATTTCATGATATTGTATGACATTATATTACATTTATTATATTACATTTGAAAACAGTTAGCTAATTAGATATTTTCTTCGACAGAATAATAAACAATAACTATGAATAAAACTATTGTGTACACAATTATTTTTTAATTAAAGCTAGGTTTCAGTCTTTATTTCTCTCGACACAAAATGCAATAGAAAACACAGTAAAATAATACCAATTATTGATATCTGTCTTTTCTATCACTCATATGACATATCCAATGGGAAAAAGCTTTTATGTGACTCTCTCGCGCGTCGGTCACATCAGTGTGACACATGAACACAGACCAAACTTATGGTATACATAAATTGACGAATATCAGAGAAATAGCAATCATAAAATCGTGAAAATTTCAAATAACTAAGAAATAGCTTCCACGCCAGATAATGGTGTATTTGCATATAGGTATGCCTCTACAAACACATGCAAACACACACAAATATACATATACACAGGTATTTGCATTGAAACTAATGTTTGTAAATATATTATTCCATTTACATACACGTATTGGAGTATAATTATTTAAATACATTCATATATATATTTGCATTTGTGCTTATAAATATTTATCCATGTATGTGCTTTTATACATATTGTTGGCATTCCGTCGGTTACGACGACGAGGGTTCCAGTTGATCCGATCAACGGAACAGCCTGCTCGTGAAATTAACGTGCAAGTGGCTGAGCA
>NC_068981.1:67548969-67549907 GCF_001194135.2 Octopus bimaculoides
ATATATATATATATATATATATATATATATACTACATATGAGGGAAATTTTGTCTGTGGGTGAGTTTGTGGAGTTGTTAGCTAACTCCTCCTACATCGTTTTATCGATTTTCATGAAACTTGACACATGAGTAGGACTCATGTCTGGAAACCTCATGGCATGCTCAAGTTGTTGAAAAAAAGCGATAATAGGACCCCTGGAAGGGATCCTTATATGCATCTAATATATTTCATTTTCACAGTCAAGAGAAATAACCCATTCACTCAGATTTTAACAGCCATTCATTTTCTTTAATCATTTGGTATAAATTAAATTGAGTATGCTTATTTCTTTGTATTTGAACTGTCAGATTTACTTTCGCGATTTATCCAGTACAGCCCTTGAACAAGTAATAGAATTATCCTAAATGATAGATCCACTTATATCGGTGAGTGACTTATTCACAAATATACCAACACTAGCACCGCTGAGGGTAATATTCTTTTCAGAGGTATTTACTTTGAATTGTTATTATCTCATAGCTGATTAGCCTGTTATTACGTAACATACTTCACAATTTTAGTATGAAGACGTTATTAGTATGCCTTCCTAAGTTCTATATACTCTGGGAACTCATTTAAGCCATTTTGAATTCTTACTATCGAGTAACCTATTAAAGCCCTTTATAATTCTTACTGTCGAGTAACTAATATCATGTTATCATATGACTGACTTTATAATTTGGGTATTCGTAACTTATTGGGAATTCTTAATAACAGTTCGGTATTCTCTGTAAATGCAACCCCCCCCCCAAAAAAAAAAACGTTTTAAGAGCTACATACTTTGTATTGTTATTGGATTAACGAAACAATTATGAGAACAGAACGAAGGGAATTACCGGGTGCGTCAGCTAGTGCAATATATGATCCTATATACATACATACATACATACATACATA
>NC_068981.1:67550230-67554186 GCF_001194135.2 Octopus bimaculoides
ATATATATATAAATATCTATGTATATATATATGTGTCTGTTTTTTTTACATATATATATATATATGTACACACACACACATATATATATATATGTGACCACACATACATATCTGTATTCATGTATAAACATACATAAATCTATACATATGTACGTATGTATTACCATTTATTTCTCGTATATACAATGATACTTTATAGTGATACGTATATTTTACATATAACGCATGTACGTATTTTTATACACGTATGACTGCGATTGTGTGCAATTGTATCTGTGCCTCCTTGCGTGTACTACGCTCTCATTTTTGAATATAGATTTTTACATTAAAATATATAAAAGTATATCTTCTATCTTTTACGCGTTTTACTTATTAGATTACGGCTGAGCTGGGGCACTTTCCTGAAGAATTTTTAGTCGAACAAATCGATCCTAGTACTTGACTTTATGCCTGGTACGTATTTCATTTCTTTCGGAGAAATGCTTAGTTAAGGGGCACAAACAAACCGACGCCGGACATCAGGTGTAAGTGGTAGAAAAATAGACCCAAAGACACGCCCATATATATATATTTATGCCCGACAGGATTCTTTCAGCTTCTTTCTAACAATTTCACTTATATCGCTTTGTTCGGTCTAAGGCCAAAGTGGAGGGCATTAGTCCAAGATGCGACGCAGTAGTACTAAACTCCCAATAAAGTATTTGAAAGTGGAAATTCTTACCAAATAATCATGCCCACACGTTTTAGAAGTTTCATGCCCATATGTATGCATAAATGTATGTATATATGTACACGCATACATATACATTTGTATGCTAAAATATAAGTGCCTTCTCATCCTCTCACAGAAACTCACACGGAAAAATGCTTACGCACACACACACGTACACACACTCATACACACACATACACATATATATACATATATTTATATTCAGGGAGGGTAAGGCTGAAATAGCCTGAAGTAGTGCTTGAAATAGCCAGAGGAAAGAAAGCTACAAAACCAAATTAGAAGTTAAGAGAATATGAAAAAATTGAAATACGCTTTTGAAAACATTTTACAACCAAACATCATATACTATACAGGCTGCATATCTTAATCATAAAGAAATATGCAATTGGCTGTTTAGCAACAACATAATTTCTACAAACGAAAGGTCTTTGGAAATATTTCTGAAGAAGCAAATTTGACTTTTCACACATTAATAATAGATGCCATGTTTTTTTAAAATATTGAATTTAGCATATTTTATTCCGTTTAAAATCTTTATAATACAGCGTATGTTTCAATAAAATTCAAATACCTTATATGATATGCTTATATTTCTATCATCAAAGAAAAGCCTTATAGAGTAAGTAGTAAATCGAATTTCAAACTGCCGTGGCATATAAAGTTCTATATAATTTACCCATCATTTTAAATATGGAAATATGATTGTGGAGATACAAAAGTAGTCAGAAACATAGCATGTTTACAAAATCATAAATACATACATAATGGAATTAAATAGATTCTTGCTTTGTGTGCCAGAATTTTTCTAACTCAGTGTTTTATTTTATATACAAAATTCATCGTGTAAAAGATAAATTCCTGCTATAAATTAAAAATAAAACGGTATTAGATTCAAAATTGCATATTATTTTATTAGATTCAGTTTAAGGAGCTCAGTTAGTTTTACATTATATTTTTTTTACATTACATACTATTAATGATTTTTTTTAAAGATTCGTAACTGTATTTTATAGAAAAAACATCGCGGCAAATATTTACAATCAGAGATAAAAAGTATAATGCTCAAATTTTACTGAAGTTAAAATTTGTAGTATCGACAATAAAATTTTTTGATTAACTTTGGTGTTATTTTTCTATTTTTAGACACCTCCATCAACTTTTTGAATGGGTTACTAAACTCCCTTAGGACGCAATAGAGTGGTTTCATACTTTATCTTTGTTCTACCTCTTTCTATATGGAAATTTTATCCGTATTCTTCCTTATGGCGTTAAATCAGAGTTAAACGCAGACTGTTACTGTCACCGATATTTATGTATTTTCAATTACATGGTACGTAAAAATGAATTGATACAATACCGACATCGTACACTATAAAATACCTTTATACAGACATGCACACAAATACATACAGTCCTTAGACCAGGCGTTTGGCTACCGACGCGGCCTATCCGATTCTCAAATACCAAACATACGTGCACCTATATGCCATTCTAGTTCATGATTTCCAACACATATATCAACTAAAAGCTTCCTTTAATTGCCCTTTTCTGCGAATACTCTGCGTTACTTAGCTTTATGAGAGGCACAAGTGCCTCATTTGTACTTCCTTTCTTAAAATTGTTAAAAAAGGCTTAATTTCAGTGACATACAGCTTACACATCCATTTTCTTTTTTCAGAGACTTCTTCATAGTTTTACATTGAGAAATGAAGAAATATCAGTGAGCATTTGTTAATGTTCAGTAAATAATACGGCAAACGATTTATATTATTTTCGCCAAATTTTGTTGTCATATAGAACTCTGACATTCGTTTCACCGCATTAACCCACTAAAATATTTGGAATTTAAAACTTCGTCTGGCTATGTATTTTATTACATATATCCCAATTAATATCAATAAAATTTTATTTGTTTCATTTTCAACAATTTGTAACACATTTAGCATTCATTTTCAAATTCTAACCTGATAATCACGTTAAATATAACCAATTACCAGAATAACAATAATAAGAATGACAACATCAGTTATAATTTTATTTACATTGAGATTTAACATTCTAATAAAACTTAGTCAAGACTTACTCTGGTTTAGAACTGATTATATGATTCTGAGACACTCGTTGCATGACAACCAGTTAATATGTAAAGCATTTTTACAGCATGAAACATAGACGTTCAAGTAAAATGAAACATAATGTTAGGGAAAGTAATCAGTATTTGTCAATATCTAATTAAGTTTTGTTCATTTGCTGACAAGAATGGAAAGCATACGGATAGCTTCCTCCTGTTTTATTGTTACATCGAGCTATTTGTCGTACGTTTAATAAACAAATTCAGATTGAATATAAAGAAATATACTTTCAAAGTTTTAGGCGGAGAGGAAGAACATTGCAAGAGAATTAAATATTAATGACACCGTCCACACGGTAAGAGTAAGTTGGGATCATAATATAAAATATACATATTTTAAGTAGAATAAAATTTAATGAGAAATAATTAAAATCTATTTGTCTTTTCTTGATATATTTTCGCTTTCTGTATTTCTAAATTTTAGAGGTGAATTTCTTTTTTTTTTTTTTAGATTAAAGCTGATTTACTTGTGGAAAATTAATTGATTGGCAAACGGTATAAAATATTAATAAAATGTATACGCTTCGGTTCGTTCGATATCTCTTTGATAGGAACAGGTAACTTTCAGCATTTTGAGTATAAAGATGAACATTTGACGCTACAAAATATACCATGCTGCATTTTATTTACTCTACGCTCAAGTTCATAGTTTATCGAGTTAGGTGCAAGTAATGGTAGCTGAATCATTAGTTTCCTTCTCTATAGCTTGTAACATGTGGCGAATGATATAACACCTTTATATGGTTAAATTGTTTAATGCGCAAACAATTCTTCATAATTAAGAAAAGAGAAAATATCACCAAGAACCTAAACGATATATAAAACAATGATAGATATTCAGCAAAATAATACAATTATCGAAATGTTAACAAATAGTAAATAATCTATGAAATTTGCTGTGAAAGCGATGAGGTGATTTACATCGAAAGAATAGTGTGTGTGTGTGTATGTGTACAATATATATATATATTCCCGAGCGTATTCCCGAGCGTCATACTAATATATACTTTGTTATTTACACCACCTGTCCTCGTCTGTTGTTATTATTTGTATATTCTCTGTTAATACGTGTTCATTTGTATTAGTTTTTAT
>NC_068981.1:67554196-67556840 GCF_001194135.2 Octopus bimaculoides
TATATATATATATATATATATATATGTAAATATGCATTATGCATTATTGCTCTGGGGACATACGCATGTTAAGTGTAGCTTTCTAACAAGCAACTGTAATTAAACTATCAACTATATCAGCGATAGGTGCCAAGATACAAGGACAGAAAATATCTGTGTACACTGCACACATATACACATATACACACATATACACGCATAAGTATATATCTGTGTACGGGGTATGAATGTCCGTCAGTCTGTCTGTCTTTCTGTCTCACACACACAAACACACACACACACACAAACACACACACACACACTCTCTCTCTCTCTCTCTTTCGCATAGAAATTTGACGTCCTTGTATTCTTCCCTCCGCTTTAAATGTTACTACTAAAACTACTACCTACTTTAGTATCACCCCACCTATACTTTTTCTCTACCCATTCCTTAATACAGCCCTATCATATCACCCCTACTAACATATCTGACACTTATTCACTCCTTACTTTATCATCTCTTCCTATCCTCTTTTTCTTTTCCTTTTTCCCACACTTTTCACTTCTTACTTCTTTTTCTCTCTCTTTTTATTATTTTTCTGTGCGTTTTCTTTTTCTCTCTCTTTCTTCCTCTTATTTCTCTTCCTGTCTTCGTTTTGACCTATCTCCTCATTCTAATCATACACATCTCCCCCATCTATCGACAAGTACTACCAATACATTCTCAAATTTTCATTCACGCCACAAAATACCTCCGAATGAGCAACACAGAATCCACGGCTCCATACTTAGAAATAACTGAACATGAACTACTATTGGAACTTACATACCATGTACAGGAAACTTATTTACCACTTCTATACACTACTTTCCTCGAATAATGAAAATGCAACTACAGTGTTTTATGTCTTATTTCTACATTCATTTTCTTATTTCTCTCTATATTCCCTATCTCCTCCTTTCCCACAATAATTCTTCATTCCGGACTCAAACATTTACCTGTATTTAACCATCTCACATCGTCTCCGATGAAGGGATATCCATAATATCCTAGCAACAGCTGTATGACTATATCTATATCTCTTTCCTTATAAATGTTCCGAAAACTCCTCACAGCTTTAGCTTTGTTATCTATTTGTCTAATATATATATATATATACATGCTAATACAAAACCTACATTAAACTCCTCACTCGTATCACTATCGAACCAAGAGTGTGTGTGTGTGTGTGTGCGCGTGCGCACCGCGTATGTGTATAAGGGGGAAAATCTGCGAATTGAAAATGCAGCACTGTCGTACTTCGAGTATGAGAAAAATTGACAATTCGCTGTTGCAAAAATTCCAGGTATCTAATTGGTAAAAGCAGTGCTTTTTTTTCAAATAGTAAGATAAATAACAAGACGAAGAATGTATATAGTACAACTTTAGTATTCGTTAAAATCGTTTCCATGCCACTCCATTTCTAACTACATAGAAGGCAAATAATTCCAGTTGGATCGTTAATGATAACGGAAGAGGCACTGGTTCTCGTAGTTCCTGATCTTAACTAATTGGAAGTTATAGAATTATATGTTTCGTCTTGGTATATGTTGGAGCTGATTTGAAGTATATGTTTTGTCTCGGTGTAAAAGATGGGACACAGCAAATATTCTGCTAAAAAAAAACAGATTTCCTTCTCAGTTGCTTAATCTTAACCAGTCGAACATGTCACTTGGTGGCTGACGATATGTGTATCTTTGATCAAGAGCAAAAGTATTGGGGGAAACATCATAACCATGTGTTTCGGGGAATTCTTTGCGGGGTGTTGAATAATTCACCTTTTGAAACAACACTTATTTAGGATTTGAGGAGGATAGGCTACTCGACCTGATAAACGTTCTAACTGGGTTCCACTTGCAAGTGCATATTCTGTTCACTTTGATGAGAGATCACCATGTTACGCAATTATGGTTGTGTACCTTTATCAGACAGGTAATCATGATGGGTATATTGGGCTGCATGTATTTTACAGCAGTGTCACTTTGGTGGCGAGAAAAGAAAAGAAAAGAAACAGAAATAATTGTTTCTGCTATAGGTACAATTTTGGGGAAGGGGACCAGTGGATTACATCGACCCTAGTGCGTAACAGGTAATCAATTTATGGAATCCGAAAGGAAGAAAGGCAAAGTCGATTCCGGTGGAATTTCAACTCAAAACGTGAAGATACATGAGATAACGCTAAATATTTACTCCGGCGTGCTAACGATTCTGATAGCTCGCCGCACTAATAATAATCATAATAATAATAACGGTTTCAAATTTTGCCACAAGGGTAGCCATTTTGGTGGAGAGGACTAGTCGATTGCAAGGACCCCAGTATTTCACTGGTACTTAATTTATCGACCGCAAAATGATGAAAGGTAAAGTCAACCCTGGGGGAATCTGAACTGAGAACATGAAGACAGGCGAAATACCGCTAAGCATTTCACCCAGCGTGCTAACAATTCTTCCAGCTCGCAATAGTATTAATAATAGTTATTATAATCCTTTCTATTGTAAGGACAAAGCCTGAAATTTTCGGGGAAGGGGGCAAGTCGATTACATCGGCCCCAGTGAGTAACGATTCTGCCAGCTCGTTGCTTTAGTAATAATCCTAATAATAATAATAATCTGTCAACATTAATC
>NC_068981.1:67556850-67563635 GCF_001194135.2 Octopus bimaculoides
CACACACACACACACACACACACACACACACACATCTGTATATATGTATGTATATTTGTATGTGTGTATGTATGTATTTCTATCGTTAATTTAGACAGAGCGAACTAAATCAGTTCTTTTCAAAAATCCCCACTTGCATTACTAAGGTAATTAGAAACACGCATTTTGACCTTTTCTGAGCACATGGGTGCAAGCACCCTTTTTGTTGGTTCCCTGTCAAAATCTATTTAATATATTTATAGAATTATAACTAACTTCATGCTCACCAAACTGTCACTGCCCCCTGCTATCTACCCCGACTCTCCTGTGTTTATGATTACCTCAAACATAAAGCCAGTTTAAGTTTGACAATCCCCAGCAACGATACCAGGAACAAATCATAATGTGACAATAAAAACTGCACTGTTACCATGGCTACAGAAGGTAGCCATGCCAAAGACAAAAACAACAACAGTAATAATGGTGATCAGTGGTGGACACAGCTACTATAGTAGCAGAAAATTAGTAATGGTAACGGCAATAATAATTATGTTAATAATGGCGGTGGTAATAATCGTAGAGATAATAATAAGCGTTTCTTTATTAGCCATAGAGGTCACAATAATAATAGTATTAATGTGACGAAAAAATGTTTTATGAAGCGAAAAGGGAAATTAATAAAGTGCAGCAAATTGCTTGTCCTATGGTAAGCGTCTCCCAGTGGGGATCCTGAAGTCGAAAAGTCATCTATTGGCACAAACCCTTCTTCGAATACGAAAATAGGTGGTCACCTGAACTGGAACTGCCCCAGCTCGAGCTCTCTAAGTTCACCACCACAGTCACTACAAAAAGAAAAATGTAAGAGGATCAAATGAACCTGGGAAGAGTATGTAGAAGTAATATACACATATTATTATGCATTACGTCGGACATTTCAGGAGAAACAAACCACAAATTAAAAAAGAAAATATGGAGAACACGAAATAAAGATAGCAGACGAAATAAACTAGCAAATGTTAGGAAGGATATCTTCAGAAATAATAGATTCACAAATACTGAAATAATGGCGATCAAGCACGCAGTGGAAAATGATCTAAATATAAGAGAGAAAGGAAATGAAGAACCTAATATAGAGAGTAGTTCCCCATGAGTCTTATTTGAAAGGCTGTCATCTGACCAAATCAAGCAAAGGCCTGAAGAAATAAGAAATACTAATGAAACTGATAAAGGTAGTAAAAAATAATTTGAAGACCACACATTTGATGAAGAACATAGAAAGTCCATAATTGAAATGAAGCAGAAAATACTGAATGAGCATTCAGTTGTAAAGCATAAAAATATGAATGTTTGAGAACCACTTCATAAACCCTCAAATAAAAATCAAAAGAAAACAAAAACAAAAACAAAAATACACAACAAAAACAAATTGGTGATTATGTAACACAAAAAATACAATAATTAAAACTTTATGTACTTGATGTTACTGAGTGAAATGAAATTATTTTCGCATCTGCTAAGGCAACTGAATCAAGTTGCGTGCATCGAAAACAGAAAGCAGACCAAACCTGAGAGGAAATCAAAACTGGTGAAGTAAAATTGAAAAAAGAAATTGAGGGGAAATATCAATATTAAATGAACTGATCTGTGAACTGATATGTAAACTGATCCAATAAAGGAAGAAAGATGAAGAGAAAATATGGATTTATATCAAGTGAGCAGTTATCAACTGAAGAAACTCTGAGACAAATGTCTAGTCAAAGAATACGAATATTTGAGAAAAGAAAGAATTTTAAAAGTAAAATAAGCATTCACACCCAATGACAAAACATTTTATAGAGAAATATGGAAGTAGAAAATAACTATTCAAATACCACCCGCCTCCAATGGAAGAAAAATTAAATATTGGGAAAATGATAAGACATACAATGAAAATATATATTGGATTAGGTGCACACAAGGATCCTACCAAAATTTAGAACAAGCATGGAAATACATCACAATAGCAGACCTAAGGATGACACGCAAAGAATCTCATAAGTAGAAATCCCCGGTAATGATAAAGTGACAAATTTCTGGTTCTCATTACTCTTGTCTGCACACGAAAATGTAATCCAGTCGTTCAATGAGATCCCGAGAAAGCACCTGGCTGGTTACTTACCTACTTACAAAGAATAATGAATCCAAAGTTTAAAAAAATTATCGTCCCGAACTTCCTTATTTATCACTTATAAATTATAACATATATTCTCGTAGAGAAAATATATGGATTTATGGAAGAGAAGAATAATTTCCGCACTGAACAAAAAGAGCATTGACGACGATCACATGGATGCAAAAATCAGCGGATGGACGTTTCTCCGCTGCCCTGACCAGTTAGCAGCTGAAGACAGAGAAACACTAATACAACTCAGCAAGAAAACTGAAAAATAAGTCTCAAAGACTGGAATATCCACCATTTCGGGTGAGTATTTTAAATTTCCCTCAAATTAAGTGAAGAAACTTACATATCTAGAGTTTTCGACTACACAAACATTTAATATTTACAACTTCTGTAAATACCTATCATTTCCTTTCTCCCTGAGTATTCGAAAATGTAAACATCCTCTTTATTCCGAGAACACTACAGTTTTCTCCCTTCGGACATACAAAAGATTATCCTTAGTAAATTTAAAAACATTAATATTCGCAATTTTGTGTGAAAAATTTTCTGTCTTTTTTCCCTGACAACTCGAATATGTAAACATGCATTTTATTGTAAGAACACAATTAAATGCACGATAAAAGAAAATCAAGGAGATAAGCACCTGTCAATATATACAGACTGTACAATTCCAAAAAAATGTAAACCAGAGCAAAACTTATAAAAGAAAATATAAATTTTAAGTAAAAGTGAACATCGGTATATATATATATATGTGTGTGTGTTTTTCAATTAGTGATTAAAAACAGACCAAGTTGACTAGGTTCTTTTCAAGGCCAAGGTCAGCGCTCTCATTGATCACTAGTAGTAGTAAATACCTTTGTCCTCTGCTGAGCCCAAGGGTGTGAGGCCCCGTTTGTTTCCTTATCGCACAGGAATGCCCATTGCCAATCTCTTCACCATCTGTCGAATCTATTTACAGTCCTGTGGAATTTAATCTATTCACCAGGCTGTCTATCTTGCTCATACACTCAAACACTCACATATTTATGATCATCTCAAGAACAAGACAAAGGCAAAAGTTGAAACTAAACAACATTCAGTAATATTTTTTAATAATAAATGGAAATAATAATAATGATGTTAATAATGATCATAATGATAAGTTACCCATGACTCATGTCGGATCAGATGAGATATTAACAATGGCAAATAGTAGTAAAAAAATGGAAATAATAATATTAGTGATGATGATAATAATAATGAAAGGAAGCAGTTGGAATTTCCCTATGCTTTGATTGATGATACATCTAGGGATGGTGTCACAATAAAAACACTGGTAACAGCGCAACCTGATAATTGCTACCTCATATGAATGACAATGAAAAAACAAAATATTGTGAATAATGTTGGTAATGAAACTGAAGCCCTTGATGGTGACAGTATTACACCCGGCAGGCTTAGAGATACTGGGCCGACTCCAGCCTGTCGTTATTCAGCAAGGAACCAGCACACACAGCGTAGATGGAACAAACAAATCAATGCTGTGGTCATGGAGTGTTATTACTTGAGCAACCCCGTAGACGAAAATATTGTTCATCTTAGGGAATACCGACAAAGTATGTATGATCAATGTCTGTTCCGTGAGTGTTCCAACTCACGGAACAGACATTATGTGATCAGGCTAGTGCAATAAGAAAAATCGTTGGTTCACAAAAGCAGAGCTCGAAGCTATCAAAAGACGGATAGTGGAAAACAGCAGCAGAGCAAACGATGAAAATAGAGTTCCTACTGATAAAAGTAATCTCATAGCACCATAGCAGAAACCAGTGGTGAAATCTCTAATAAACCACAGGTAAGAAACAGTGATGACTTGTTCGATGAGAGACATACAGATGATTTGGTAGAGGACAATAAAACTAATGGTGACACGACAAAAGGCAATCTTTGACAGAATAAAGGCAAGGCTACAGGAGAACGATGGCGGCACTATTTGCAACCTTATAAAGGTTGATCTGTGGAAATTGAAACAACAGATGAAAAATGTGAATGAAATCCGGAAATGCATCAGAACAAAAACATCACAGAAACAAATAATTTGATCAAAGCAGCAAGTATTTTTGTAGCAGACAATGTGGGTGCTCCATGATGGAAAAGAAGAATACAGGCGGGGTTAGTTATGCTCTCGAAGGACATTTCTGTTTAAGACCGAAGAGAAAATGGGGAGCTAAAAAGCAAACAATAATACAAGGTACTAAATAGGAAGTATGATATTGACAGAAAGGGCCTGAAAGTGGTAATGGAGAAACTGAAACAGCGCCTCGTTACAAAGAAAGTAATGATGGTAAGGTACGACCAAAGAATGAAGGGTTACCAGCAGAATAGGTTATTCAGAGTAGATCAGAAGAGATTCTACAAAGAAATAAATGTAGAGTGTACAGATGAAAATTTGATACCAGATAACATTGAAAGTCAAATGTTTTGCAGTGACATCTGGAGCAAAGATGAGGATCACAAGAAGGATGCTGAATGGTTGCAAGAACTGAAATAAACAGGCAGGACTAGTCATTTCAGTTAGAAAATTGGAGGAAATCAGCAAAAAAAGACAAAAACAACGTGCAACTGGAAGGCCCCGGGACCAGATGGAGTTCAAAGCTACTGCATTAAACGATTTGGTGTATGTCATGCGCGAATAGCTGCACAACTCACACCTTGTTAAATGCCAATGTGGTTGACAATGGGAAGGACAGTGTTGTGCTTGAAAAACATTGAAAAAATAATACGGTAGACAATTACAGGCCGATATCATGCTCGCCACTTATGTGGAAATTATTGACTGGAATAGTCGTAGAGTCATTGTACGGACATCTGGAAAAAATGGAGTCCTGCTACATGAGCAGAAGGGTTGCAAGCGTAAATACAAAGGTACCAAGGATTAACACCTGGTAGACAAAACTGTACTTAGAGACCGCAAGAGGGGAAAATTAACTTAGCCATTATGTACATAATTCCTCATCTCTTAAATATAGAACTGTATTAACTTAGCCATGTCGTAAACTGATTATCGTAAGGCGTACGATATGATCCCACATAGAATGTATGAATCTATTTTGTATTGTATCGAATGTTGAACGATTGCTTGGAAAAAGTATAGCGAAGTGGGGGACGGAACTGACAGCATATGGAAGAAGTTTAGGAACAATAGAAGTTAGGAGAGGCATCTTCCCAGAAGACTGCCTGTACCCAGACCGAGGCTGATCTTTAAGTCGAAATTAAAGGGGCGGCATAAGATTGAAACTCAACACCTGGGCGTTTTCACTCCTTAGATATGGAGGAGTGGTAATCACATGGATAGTAGACGAACTAAACATCTGAGACAGAAAGACAAGGAGGTTGCTGACTAGATATGAGATACTCCATCCAAAAATGACACAGACGGACTGTATGTACCAACAAAAACACGGAGGAAATGACTGATTGGATGCGAACTCGGCATTAAAGCAGAAAAAAACAACATAACATGGTATGTTAAACTGCCACAGAACCACTATTATTGGAAGTAGGACAGTCAGGCTTGTAAATGACGGAAGATTGCAAAGAGAAAGCAGTGTACAAGCACTTGAGAATGAATGAAACTGAATATAGGTGGATAAAGAAAGGGATGCATGGACAATTTCATAGGGATGTTGAAGATAAGACAGACAGAGAAAAAGGAGCAGAGATTATCTGACTGGCAGGAGAAGGAGTTGCATGGTACATCCTAAGAGATAGTTTCGGTTAATAGTAGTAGTGACGTGGTTAGGACTGCAGAAGGGAAAGCTGAAAATGGAGACAGAAAAATTGTTAGTCGCTGTACGAGATCAAGCATTAAGGACTAATTGGATAAAAGCCAAAATAGACAAAAACCAAGTAGATTCCCAATGTAGATTATTGAAATCAAAAGAATAAAGCGTTACTCATGCTGGCACAGAAAGAATACAAGAAAAAAGCATGACAATCTAGGGAGAGAAATCCACTGGTGGCTTTGTAGGAAGTTAACATTTGAACATACTGATAAATGGTATGAACATGAACCTAGTAACATATTAGAAAGTAAGCAATACATGATGTTGTAGACTTTAATATTCAGACGGAGAGTGTAACAAAAACTAGAAGGCCTGATTTGGTAGTAATAAATAAAAAGAATAGAAAATGCCAGATAACTGACTTTACAGTCCCAAATGATGAAAAAATTAATATGAGATGTTTAGAAAAATAGCAAAGTACCTGGACCTAGCTACTGAATTCCAGAGACTACGGAAAGAGCAGGTAAAATGTATCCCAGTAGTTATAGGTGCATTGGGAATTATTGCTAAAGATCTGAACATATGGAGAAAGGAAATAGGCATAAAATCCAGTATAGTACAACTGCAGAATCAGTGTCATTAGGGACAGCTACGAAACCTAGAAGAGTTCTTGGCAACTAAGATTATTTATTGTAACTCAATAGGAGGGTTCTTTGCATCTACGTTTACTTGTTGTAGCCCAATGTTAGGACTCTTCTTTTCCAGCAGTCTAATCTTTTGGAGTGTCTATGAATAATAATAATAATAATAATGATAATAATAATAATAATAATAATAATAATAATAATAATAATAATAATAATAATAATAATAATAATAAT
>NC_068981.1:67563856-67566658 GCF_001194135.2 Octopus bimaculoides
AATAATAATAATAATAATAATAACAATAATAATAATAATAATAATAATAATAATAATAATAATAATAATAATAATAATAATAATAATAATCATAATAATAATAATACGAAGAAGAAGAAGAAGAAGAAGAAGAAGAAGAAGAAGAAGAAGAAGAAGAAGAAGAAGAAGAAGAAGAAGAAGAAGAAGAAGAAGAAGAAGAAGAAGTAGTAGTAGGACAGCAACAACAATAAACCTTGTACTAATAGTAATAAGACTATTCAGAAACAAACACTTGTGATATTTATTTGATCACTAATAATAATGATGATAATGGCCCCGGTGCGGTGTGTACAAAGGATCAAAGAAACACCCAGATGAGGACACGATAATTTGAAATGTATCAGTATGTTAGATGAAAGGATATACTGACAATATAATTCAGAGTAAGCCACAAAGAGATGTGGTTGCTATATTTATAAAGCTAAAAGTTAAAAATAATAAAACTTGCCGTAGACGATAGTTGTTTAATATTCATTCTATTGGAGTCTGATAAAATGGATAGACAGAATATGTACACATATTTCAGAAGATATCAATGATACTCAGTGTTCAAATTGTAACGAAAAAGAACCAATAACAAACAGATTTGGTTGGAATGAGAGGACTAATGAAGGAAATTGTAAAATTTTAGCATAAATGAATATCACGTAATCAAATCGCTTACATGTTAGGTTATTAATAAGTTAGATATTTAAACCTGCTATATCGACAAGTAGAGCTTTAAAAATATAACAATCTAAAAGACAGAAATGAAAGAAATAAGTTGAAATGTAGTCTGTATAATGGGCTATAGTGAAACAAAATTGTAAGTATTTTATATTAGTTCAAGTTGTTAACCGAACAATCAAGTAATAAGGAAAGAGTAGCTCCGGTGTTATTACGAATCAGTGGAACAAAAGGAAATATATCCAGGAGGGGATTTCAATTATGTAACTTAGGAAACCTTAAAAACAGAAACCAATATTCCTTAAAGACGGAAATGAATGAAGTTGTGGAAGGAGTAGTTTTTTTTATGGAATAAGAACCATATAATGAAATTTGAAACAAAGCTCACAATAAGCTTTTAAAGATTAGGAATGAAGAAACCCTAAAGTTTAGAGTGAAGATTGAAAAAAGTCATGAAAGAAAGAAGTAGGGGAGTGAAACCTTCTAAAGAATTGGATAATCCATCCTCAAGTATTGACTATGATATCTTTCAGTTAAAGATAAGTGAAGGAATTAAAAACTGACTGGTGGTTAACCGTACTTATTCGAAAAGTTCTTAGAGAAACTTTTCAAGTTTTGTGAATATATATATATATATATTATATTATATTATATCATAAAATAAGTGCAGGATCAAAAAATCATCACAGAAGATATAAGTCCAAAATAATATTGTGTTAATCGATGAATGTATAAATACATAAAGTATGATTATTTAAAAGGTTTAAAAGTTTAAAATGGTTTACGATCGTTTCGTGATGGATTACCCTTCGAAATAGAATCTAAATTTGAGAATCCTTATTAGGTAATACATCCACTCGTCAGAGATAAAGTGGGTGAATTTCCGTGTAGTTACGCGAATGCTATTTAAACTATAACAATGACAGTTTTATATATACAACTATAAAAGGCAAACATTTAATTGCTTTTATTTTCTGCATTTTTGGATTACATATTCAAGAGAACTGAATTATGGGATTTATATTACACACAGACATAATTGATTACTGCAGAGAATTTTACCACGGATGTATATTTTTCCTTCAAAATTTTTAGCACAAGATTGTACAAATGCATATTTACTACAGAAACTTTTAAACAATATTTTTAAACATCTTTTTCATAAATTTTAAAATAGCATTCGATTGACTACACGGAATTTCAGCCTCTTTATTTCTGATGAGTGGATGTATTTATTATCTAATAATGATTATCAAATTTATATTCCATTTCTAAGGATAATACATTCACGCAACGATCGTAAGTTATTTTAAAATTTTAAACATTTCAAATAATCATACATCATATATTTATACATGTATCTATTAATACAATATTATTTTGGACTTATATCTTCTGTGATGATTTTTTGATGTAATTTTTCTGCACATGTTTTATAATATAATAGATAATCGCTCTTATTAACTGTCTAAATACTTTAATGTTTTAGACATTTCCCTAACACGAGTACTTATTAAAAACTTTAGTATATTGTATTCTCATTGAATATATTTGGCTTTCCTCACTACAGGCAGATAGCCCTGAGCGAACATATCGATAGATGCGCAAGACATAAAACGCTGAATTTCCTTATCTTTCCATTATACCAATGCAAAGATTCAATCACTTTACAAAAACGCCTAAAGATGGAAAACGTGTTCATACAAAAGTACAGACCACACCTTAATATACAAACTTGACCATTTCAAAAACTATACTGAGGAGTCAGTTGTCCCCTTGCCACCTGTTACCTCCCTTGGTCCACTCTCTAGACTCATTTTTATTTTTCAAGCATCCAAACTGGCGAGCCCTCCTTTGTAACAAGAAATGACTACTTTACAATTTCCCTTGAAAAGCTAATTTAAATAGCGAATACTGTTTCGATATCACTACATCCATAAAATATGTATACATTTAAAATATCTCTTTATAAAAAGATATTAAACTATGTGAAACGAAGGCATTTCTCTTCCACGTTTTATATATGTTTTCCACATATTTCCCACGCATAAGTTTGCCACGTGGTGTATACTGAATCTCCAGTATTTTTGCTCCTTT
>NC_068981.1:67566688-67571199 GCF_001194135.2 Octopus bimaculoides
ATATATATATATATATATATATATATATATATATATAGAGAGAGAGAGAGAGAGAGAGATAAAGCGATAAGAAGATACAAATGGGTGCATATATATCCCAATGTTAGGTATAGAATATAAAGCATCAGAATTATTAGATATATAACAAATATCAAAATATACATCAATGTCAAAATATATAAATATTAACAGATGTTACAACGTAAACAATGTTATAAAACATAGGGAACCACATAGAAATCAGTAAAATATCACAAAATATTAAATCACAACATGACTGGAGTAGCACTTACATGTGACATGCGAAATATATATATGAGGCATGATAGGAATAAGTTTACAAAACACTGTCAGACGGCGTTTAGCCACCACATATTGAAGTAGGTTTGAAATGAGACATCATTGCTCCGCTATCTAAATCGAAAAAGTAAAGGGGTTTTCTGAAGGAGTCAGGACGACAAGATTTGGTACTAAATTTCATGATCCTATACGCTTTGGAGGCTAAATCTAAGTTAAACAATCTTATTGTATTTTTGTGAGCATCTAATTAAAATTTCTTTATGCGTGTCCTCCGGGGTGCCTCTATTGATTATGATTTCAAGTGTCTCGAGAGAGTACAGGTTGCACTCACCCTTGGTACCCACATGTAGGAAGACATGAAAAGACCAAAACATTTTGTACAGAATTTCATTCATTTTTTAGTCCTATATGAAAGAATACAGATTTGCATTTACGTGGGTTCTTAAGAGTGGTCACGTTTGTAATCTTACCATTTAAATTGAAACGATGGGGTCTCTATGTCATAGATGTTTCTGTAATACTGATAAAATTACACGTATAATTTAAATTCTTTCTAAGACACTTATCAAGCGAACATTTGCTAGGGATTCTGTAAATACAAGGTGTAGGTGGGGACTCAGTGCACAGGTATCATTACCAGCTACCAACCGCACGTTAATTTTGGACGGGAGTTCCGTTTCTTGCTTTACGGGATTTCGCGAAAAGTTACTAATGTATCGGTAAGAATTGAGATCAATTAATATGTTCCGTTGCAGGGCTTCCTAGCTCCTTAATTATAAGCCATATGCCATTTCCTGTTATTCATGGCAGCTATATCTATATTCTTCACCACATTCGATATGGTAGTGTATAATAACTTGATGATATGCCAGTACTTACGTATAGGCGAAAGACCTATCGAGAGCCCTGAAGGCGACATTCTGTACGTCCGTCAGGAAGAGTGGCCAGAAAAGGGGGATTGAACCATAGTATTTTCATGCTATGTTTTCTATTCTTTCAAAGGTTTTTGCCTAATTTATATTCTCCAGACTTCTGGATTTACCGGCACTTGTAATATTCCTGTCTTTATTGCAATGATGTTCTCTATAACTCCATGTGCTGAGAACATCGGAATTGCTAACTATATTCTGTAAACTACTGCTAAAATAATTAATCGAATAATCGATCGTTTCTGGGATAAGCTCCTTGAAATTTCGGGACCTTTATCGTAATAGCGGTGATGCCAGCCTAATTGAAATTCTCTCAACACTCGACGTAGCCCAGTTCCTTAAATTAAACGTATCTATGAGAGGTGACCGTATAGTTTCAGTATTATTTACAGTATGTTGATTGGTATTGTTATTGATATTAATCTTACTATTGGCGTGACTATTGATATTATTTTCACCGTTACTCAGTAATCAACTGGCTGGTTCTGATCTTTCGAAGGGGAAGAGTAGAACATGCAGTCCTACACATATCAGGTGCTTACAAAGTTTCTCTGCATAACCTGCAAATACCCCATTGCGGTATTGAGCATTACGCATCAAACTTTTCATATTCACGAATAGTTTTAATATCTTACCAAATGCGCTTTTGACAATAGACTTGATAGCCGCTGTAGAATACTTTGAGTTTCTTTTCGGATAGTGTAGGATTTATTTAGGATTGGGATATGGCCGGTATAATTCTGTACTAAGATATACGAATAACTAGGACGGTAACTTGAGCAAAATCCACAGAAGCCATAGTGACATTAAAATTGTCATCCTGATTTTTACGTGTTAAATATATGTGGTCAAATTCGATTACACACTTTCAGGCACTGTTATCATTATTATTATTATTATTATTATTATTATTATTATTATTATTATTATTAGTAGTAGTAGTAGTAGTATTTAGTAGTCTTATATTTATCACCTGCCTTCAATGCACTACCGAACGCAGCTCTGTGTCCCTTGGGTATGTGCTGTGGTTTGTTGCGGTGCTCTTATTTTCACTGTATAGAAAGTGTTTTACATAGAATGTTTACGGTGCCTAGTAGGGCAATTTTGTATATGTTATATATATTTGCAAGTCCTGATGTTTTTGTAATGTATTTGTCTGTAATGTATTTTTAAAATCATACCTAATGCTTCTACTATGATAGGAATTTTCATTTTTTTAGGCTCTACATTTGATGTACCTCTATTTCCAGATCTTTGTATTTTGAAATTTCAGGGCTTCTGCCTGTAGTAGAAATGATCTTCTTCTTCTTCTTCTTCTTCTTCTTCTTCTTCTTCTTCTTCTTCTTCTTCTTCTTCTTCTTATTATTATTATTATTATTATTATTATTATTATTATTATTATTATTATTATTATTATCCTTTTCATCCTCCTTATTATTTAGGGTGGCGAGTTGGCAGAACCGTTAGCTCACGATAAAATGCTTAGTGGCACTTTGTTCGTCTTTATGTTCTGTGCTCAAGTCCCGCCGATGTTGAGTTTGCTTTCCATTCCTTTAGAGTCGATAAATTAAGTACCATAGGCAGAAGAAGAAAGTGAGACAGAAAGTGAGTGTGTGTATGTGTGTGTGTATGTGCGTGTGTGTGTGCGTGTGTGTGTGCGTGTGTGTGTATAGGCATGTCTGAGTGGTTCAAGAGTTCGCTTCGCAACCGTGAAGTTACGAGTCACCTCTTCAGTGTGGAACGTGGGTCCAGTGTATTCGTTTTAAGCCTCGTATCGTCCAGTGACTTGCGCGAGGTTGCTATATGGAAGCCCGTGGTTTGTATATGTGAACCCAGTCATGAAAGAGCAGCGCCCCCAATCCACTTTCCTGGTCTACCTTATCTTTGACGGACTTGGAAGATGTTATCCTTGGAGCATATCATTGCTTGAATAATTATGAGTGACGAATGTAATCTCTCTCAAGTAATGTAAAGTAATCACTGTAATCTCTCTCAAGTATACTGATGTTAGAGTCACCTCCGTCCAACCCTTTAATCTTTCTTTCAAATGTGAACGCCTTCTCCATTCTTGGAAGATGCATTAGTTTTTTCCTCGACAGATATTCCTTTATACCTTGAAATTTTCTCATTATTTTACTTGCTCCAATGATGAGAGCACAGCCATAGAAGGGATATACCATGAACGTTTTAGTGCATAAATATCAACCCCATTGTTTTTTTTTTATCAAACTGCTAATTTACAGGCACACAGAAAAACAATACCGTTGGACACAAAGACAAAGATACACATTCACATGCACATATCCACGTATACACACACGCAACTCACACAACACAGTGTCTATCAATAAAATTTACACACGACGCATTAATCGACAAGGTGTTATAATGGAAGATATTTCCTTAACGTAGCCGCCGTGCGTTTGGATCCGTGATAGTGGGGTTTTGAAGAAAGCATTTTCTTAGTTTACAATGAATAATATTATACTGAATTATAGAAATAACACGGCGAGTGAGAGATGATAACCCTGTTAACACTCTGTTTAGATGAAAAAAAAACAAAAAAAAACAGTGCTCTAAATACAGAGACACGTATGTCATCTAAAAAGCCACTACAAAATAGCTTAATCTGTTTGACATAATTATTTGTCTACTTTGCCATGGCCGATTTAGGGTTAACAACAGTAACTATTGATATCACTACAAAGGATAGTAAGCAGTATGTTCAAAATGACGGAAATGTGCCAACACGAATTAAAGTGGGACGAAAGGAAATGTTATGAATGTATAGGCAGCTATTTTATATTCTACGTTTCTAGTATAATTTATCTAACGCTATAAAATTAACATAAAATCAATTGTCCTACGTGTAATCTCCTGAAACGTTATAGTCAAGAACAGCCAATGTTTCGCGGGTAATAATATTTTACTTATATACTAATACGCCCGAATGAAAACTTAATTATCCTTAACAGTTATTAATGGCAATGCAGGCATTTACGAGCCAACAAAAGAACCTCAGTCTGTCCAGTTGTTCTCTTGAATATAATAACAAAACTTTAGATAAGATACTTGATGTTTTCAAAATAGATATATGAAATATATGATGATTGAAAAAGGCATGGGATGGTCATGTTCGGAATGCTATATATTGTAGGTCAATTCCAGAAATACCTTATGTTACAACAGCTTCCTCCTCCTCCTTCTCCTCCTCCTTCTCCTCCTCCTTCTCCTTCTCCTCCTTCTCCTCCTCCTCCCGTCCTCCTCCTCCTCCTCCTCCCG
>NC_068981.1:67571354-67573529 GCF_001194135.2 Octopus bimaculoides
CTCCTCCTCCTCCTCCTCCTCCTCCTACCACTACTACTACTACTTATATATATATGTATGTTTGTATGTGTGTGTACGCGTGTGTGTGTACAAATGTAAACAAAATAAAATAACGCCCATCACACATGAATGGAGGTTAATGTATTTAATAATAGATTAACTCAATTTCGCGATTTAAATTCAAATTGTACGTTTTTTTAGTATGCAGTATGAATAATGCGACGAGACTTTCGCAATGTGATCTTGTACATGGATGACACCCTAGCACTCTCAAAACATATGAGCTGTCGTGCAATGGCTAAGTTTAAGCGGAATCTTTTAAATAACTCCATAGAATTCGGCTAAACTATAGCTAATCCTAGTACCTTAAAGAAAATCGGCTTCTTGAACGTAACATTTGTCTTAGCCCAACTAAGAAACTATATGCAGAGCTATTCTAACCAGCTTCCAACTGTAATTAGAGACTTAGTCGCAAGTATCAGCAGAAGTATCTTCAAACTATTAGCGAACAACGGGCAAGGTTTAACTGAGTAGTACCCGAGAATAACACGATACACTATCGAATAGTGACTTTTCCGATAATTTAGTGTATCTGGAATATCCACAACTGTACAGTCAAACCCGTGGGAAAAGGCAGACAATTGACTTAATTTTCCATCTAAATGAATCTCTCAATGTAGCTAGGAGATACATGATGCTAAGTAAAAGGTATTTTCCAAGAACTCTCAGACACCATAAACTCACTATTTCCCATAATGTGAACGTTAGCAACAGTAATATCGCTTCAAACATTTTACGGTTATTCAGAAGCATACATACGACGACATAATCATCACATGTAAGTTCCAAAATACTACCAACTACCCATTGCAAAGATCCTGCAGCTGAAATGTCGTGAGGTACTCTCAAATCATTCGAGGGTGTTAGGAGATACTCCACGGATATTAGAGGCAATGTTTTTTTAAGACAATATACACTACATATATTCACTCCTTCAGGTGTTGGGATAGAGAGAATTTGCCCTCATTATCCCGCTCTAGCTGGTGATTCTGGGAACATTAACCTCCAACTGAGCTTCATTAATGGCGCCTCTTATTATTCACCTCGAGTTCGCAGTTACCAAATTTACATTCGTGGGAAACTTTACATATTCCACTGGCCTGAAGTTTTCCATCAATAAATAAATCTCTGTCTTATTATTGCCACCGGAGGTATACCCTAATGCAAATCTATTGACCGACCGCAAATAACTCAGGTATATCACCTAGCGATCCAACGAGCCAACGGTGGATTTTAGAATTTCTGCTGCTGTACAGATTACAGAAAACTATCACTCATATTAGTCAGTGAAAATCCTATGTAACTTGGCACTATCAGAAGTGTCAGACCTTGTATCTGTCGTCACTGAAATATCGCAAACTACAGAATAAAGAGTAACTGACACCAGCATGTTGCTTCTCTAACACGTGTAGCAGTCAAAGTAATAAATTACTGTCGCTCAACTATTACATCCTGCAGTATACCGACAAATAGGAGCTTACAAGATTCTGCCCAATTGCAGGTACCTTCATCAAAGGAACTGATGTTAATATGTTTGCAAAACTAACGTAACACCTAAACAGAACGATTTTCAGCTTAGAGTAGTACATTAAATATGATTAAAATATCTTCACACTTGTCGGAACGTGATACAGGCGTGTTATTAGGAGCTGATTCGCAGTACATGTAGTTACACCCCCCCCCACACACACACGCGCACACACACACACACACACCCACACACACGCACAAAACCACACACAGACACACACACACATTTCTATATATAATGTAACATCCAGAAATCGAGGTGTAGGAAGAAGGCTAGTTTAAATGAATCCTTAATAAATATATAAAACAAACTTTCATGGACAATAGTAGTTTATTGAAACGGAAAGTTGTGGGTCTTTTTCGTATCGAAATACGATAAACTCATTGAATCTTCCATGCCTTAACATGTACCTCCATGCGACAAAGTAAACTCTCATTTAATCAAGATATCCTTGACCTGATGAGTAGCCGGCGCTATACCTCTCACTTTGATATTTAGCATTTCTGAGGTTCCCCTCGCTATGAAGCATATGTAGCCCTGATCTTATCTACTTCATCCTGTAACTCTTGTATATATATATATAT
>NC_068981.1:67573804-67574503 GCF_001194135.2 Octopus bimaculoides
GAGAGAGAGAGAGAGAGAGGTTATAAGCGGTAGTGGTGTCAATTAGACCCAGAAGTTTCAGGTAATGCTGAGTAAGTGCTATGGATAGACCACTGTTAAGCTCCAGGTTCGGTGATTATGCGAATAAGGGGTTCAACGTAGGTCAAATATCAGCGTGTGAATATAAGGATTTAATTTTCGCAATGAGATAAAACAAACCAAGGCTGTGTATACATACATGCATACATATATATATGTATGTATGTATGTATGTATACACACACATCAACATACACACACACACACACACATATATATATTTCGTAATGAGATAAAAAAAGACCAAGGCTGTGTGCATTATAGACTATTTATAAATAGGTCTTACAGCTGTTTCCAGGATATTTATTATATTCTTTCATCGGAGACGGTGTGATGGGATGGTTAAGCAGTAGTTAATTTAGATAACCATCCTCTCACACCGTCTCCGATGAAGAGATATAATAAATATCCTGGAAACAGCTGTAAGACCTATTTATAAATGTTCTATAATGTACACAGCGTTGGTCTTTTTTTATCTCATTACGAAATATATATATATATATATATATGTGTGTGTGCGTGTGTGTACGTTGATGCGTGTGTATACATACATACATAGATACATATATATATGTAGGCATGTATGTATACACAGACATCAACATATATATATATATATAT
>NC_068981.1:67574604-67576707 GCF_001194135.2 Octopus bimaculoides
CAAGAGTTACAGGATGGATTAGATGTATATATAAATATATATATATATATATATATACATATACAAAGTATAGGGATTTAGTTCACAGGTCATCTAGACGATTAAGTACGCTAGGTAAGTGCTGTAATGTATTACTAAGTCTCCAAGGTTATACCCGAGACAGTAGTTATGGAGCCATTGCAGATTTCCGATATTTATACATATCGTACATATCGTGGTGGGAAGGGCTGTCCAACACAGCTCCTCCACCACTTTGATGGCATCTTAAATGTACTAAGTGAGGGCTCCAACGTGGTTGTCAGATACCTTGATTTCAGGGAGGCCTTTGACAAAATCGAACATAATATACTGTTAAGGAAACTATCCAAAACTGGAGTCGGTCGAAAGCTACCTCAATCGATTAGGCATTTCCTAACAAACAGGGCCCAGAATGTTGTGGTTGATGGTATCCACTCAAGACCATCAAAATTCATCAGCGGAGTCTCGCAGGGTACTGTGCTGGGTCCATTTATTTTTATTGTCTGTAACAATGACAATGCAGATTCCATTGAACATAGCACCATAAAAATATTTGCACGTAACTCTAAGCTCGACAATGTCATTAAGGGAGCATACGATCGAACAATGCTTCAATCGAACCTATGCGCAGTAATCCAGTGATAAAAAAAAAAAACAATATGCAGCTGAAGAATGAAAAATTTGAGTTCATCCACTTTGGAAAAGAAGGCCTACTTAAGCGCACTCAAGTGACCATATATACTACCGTCAGCGGACCTACTTGAACCGTCACATAATATCAGAGTTTTAGGTGTATCTATCGACAGCAAGCTTAGCTGGAGTGTACACATCAACAAAAAAGTCAATGTTGCCAGTAGAATGTGCTCATGGATCCTCAGAATTCTTCAATCTAGGGATCATGAAACATCATCCTTCTCTTCTGATTCGCTAGACTCCACCTCGAATACTGCTGCCCATTGTTGTCTCCCTACAAAATACAAGACATAATGAGGATTGAAGCGCCACAAAGATCAATCACAAAAAATGCCATGATGGGACTTGATTATTTGGCTCGACTTAAGCATCTAAAGCCCTATTCTCTGCAAAGCCGCCGTGAGTGATACTTTGTTTGCACCATGTGGAAAATATTCCACCGATATTATCCAAATAATATTGGTATTATGTTTACAATTCACCCAAGACTAGGCGCCCGTACAATGCATCCCCTACAAAATTCTAGATCACATCACATAAGAACATTGCCTTACAATTTCTTCACTGCAAAAGGTCCTGCACTTTTCAATGTTATCCCGAGAGAAATTAAAGTAGGAAAAGACGCCACAACTTTCAAACGCTACCTGGAAAAATTCATCCAGGAAAGACCGGATAAACCAGCTACACTTGGATACGTTTCAAGTAACAACAACTCTCACCTTGAGTGGTCCATGGTGAACCGAAATAATTAGCTAATTGCCTTTTCCAATCTAAGTTATCTAAGTTATCTAAAAAATATATACCGCTATTGTATTAAATTACATAATTGAATGTGTGTGCATGGTACATGCGTTCTTGTGCAAGTATATTTGTATGTTAACGTATAGGAATATGCATGTGTATGTGTACATGCATTCCGTATGCCCACATAGATTTAGTGTTCGATATGTTAATGATATTTAATCTTGCATTGACATCATTGCTTTTAAATTCAGAGAATATTATCGTGCCTTTCAATATACATCTATGCGTATGAACTCATAGATACTTCCTTAAATCATTATTGCCTTAATTGTTCACAATCTTTTCTATTTACTTTTAAATATTTCCGTCATTTGACCGCCGCAATGCTGGGGCAACGCCTTTATGAATTTTCAGTCGAAGGTATCGACTCCAGAACATACGTTTTTAAAGCCTGATACTTATTTTATTGGTCACGTTTGCCGTACCACTAGATTATAGGGACGTAAACACACTAGCACCGGTTGTCAAGTGGTGGTGGATGGCCAAGCGCAGATATAAAGACACACAAACGCACACAAACGCACACCACCTATATCACTCTTTCTCTCTCTCTCTCTCTGTATATACACATATATATATATATATATA
>NC_068981.1:67576775-67578197 GCF_001194135.2 Octopus bimaculoides
GAGAGAGAGAGAGAGAGAGAGAGAGAGAGAGAGAGCGAGAGAGAGAGAGAGAGAGGGACTCCGTTTAAATCTACTCACAATGCATTGGTCAGCCCGAGGCTATAGTAGAAGGCACTTTTTCAAGGTGCTGCGCAGTGGGACTGAATCTTGAACCATGTGTTTCGGAAGTTAATGTCCGCACAGCCACGCCTACGCCTCCCTTTTATCAATATTGAAAGCATTTTATTTTATCAATACTTAGTAAGACATTTGAAAACATAGACTGAACCATTTGCTATAGCTTATCTCAAATATATAGTAGTTCGATGTAATTTATTACAAAATATTTCCTAATATTAGGGTAAATATTTTGATGCTGGAACATAGTCAGCTGGAAACGCCAGATTTTCAATACAATAAATCTGACTCATATTCTAATTATTACATCAAATATACTCATACTGAGCGTTAAATGGTGTGATGAAATATTGCTGGTACATATTCCAAAAATTTTTATAAAAGCTTTTACATATGAAAGAGGATATATAAATTTTAATATTTATATATTAGGAAAAAGAAAACAATAAATATTGATATACTGAAATTGAATGTAAATAATTTTGAAAAAAAGCAAACAAAATGAAAATAATTGAAACTTACCTTTTGATCAAAAAAGTGTCTGTGAAATTCCATTTTCTTTTTTATTTGGTCTTAGAGATGTTAAATTTCCAAAATATGATAATTACCTCTACTCCATAATGGCACTTCATTAAGAGAATTTGCAAATTCTTCATGAAAATCGGGTGAATTGTTAGGCTGAGCAATTTCCACAACGATACATTTTAAAATACCAACTTGAATGTCCGACGTTCTTTGTAAAGGTTCCATAAAATTTTGCATAGTTTGGAATAAATTCGTGATAAAATGTTCGATATTTTGTTTTTTTGAAGATGAACAACAAGAATTGATGTAAAAATTTGCATTATATCTTATAGTATTTTCTTGTATTCAAAGTGATAAAAAATGCTTTCCATTTCATCTACGTTATAAATCAATTATTTAGGAATGTAAAATGAAGTTGTCTGAAGCATAGATATGATATGAATGAATGACATTTTTTATGAGCTGCAAGTCAAAACACCAAGTGAAAACAATTATTAGAATGGTAAAACACCATTATAAATACTGCATTGGATCAGCGATATCCAAAGAGTAACTGAAAGATAAGAATGTTCATTACATAGCATTCATAAACTGTAGGTTTGAACTACATAATCAGGTTCATATGAAAAGAGAGCCGAGAATATGCATACAATTATTTCAGTAAAAGAAGTATATTATATATTATATATCATGTGTTATATATTATATGTTACATAATGTGTGTGCGTGCTTGTGTGTGTGTATATATTATATACAAATAAGCAACAAGGATATCCAAAG
>NC_068981.1:67578544-67579448 GCF_001194135.2 Octopus bimaculoides
ATATATATATATATATATATATATATATATATATACATGTGTGTGTGTGTGTGTGTGTGTGTGTGTAAAACATTTATCTTTCTTATACATATGCATGATATAAATGTATATAATTTCATTAATTTCTTAACAGTCTGAACCCGTAAAAAGGAGATTAACTGCTATTTCTCATGGAGGAATATTTTCGCCGTAGACAAAACGGTGTGAACACATCATTTCGAAGCGCCCTCTTCCGGCTTGTTGAATGCATGCATTTCGAATTGTATATCTTCTCATCGGTATCAAACTACCAAAAAGCTGAGGCAACTCTGAATTGACAAAGAAATGAGGTTCCTATTATAGGGAATCAATGAACGTGTTACAACTGATGGAGCTTTTCGGTTGCCACACCGTAGTAAAATACATATAAAAAGCACTAAGTAGTGATCGCGATGAATATAAATTTCTTATTATTTCAAATATGTCTCGGAAATATCGACTCTCTTTTCAAGGTTTCATACAGGCGAAAAGATAATCAATTCGAAATGCATGTAACCACCAATGTGCAAGAGAGCGCATCAACTAACCACAGTGTGTTTGCAACAAGGATATTTTCCATGACAAACAGCTATGAATAGACTTCTTACGTGTTCTAAAATATCTCAGACAAAGCTTAATCCCGTATCCATTTTATATTGATTCCAATCAGTGTTCAGTGTTTCTAATCCCTGTATAGTTATATTATAATAAATATATGTTACTTGCAAAAACATATATACAATATATACACGTATATTTATACATAGATGGCTCAATGCATTAGTATATACATAACACTATGTATATATGTACATATATTATGTATTACACACACACATACACACACACTATATATATATATATATAACTATATATAACTATATAT
>NC_068981.1:67579733-67580637 GCF_001194135.2 Octopus bimaculoides
TATACGAGAGGGTAACCGAAAGAAACTGGAATCCTGCAGTATTAACCTATTCACTTAGTTTTACATGTTTACACGATTATCGCCTCCAAAGTATTTTCCATTTGAATCAATGCATAGGTTCAGACGTATTTTCCACTGTTCGAAATAGTGCTGGAACTCTTGCAAAGTGACGACTTTTAACACCTCTGTCGATTTTTATTCATCTCTTCCAAATCTGCAAATTACGTAGCACCAGTGTTGACCTTCGAAAAAACTTTTGGTCTCAACTACCACCTGTCCTTTCATTTCATGATGCGCATTTAGTCGCGACTACTTTTGATTGTCTGTTAGCAAATGTGGCACAAATTTTGCTGCAACTCATTTCATACGCAATTCCCCGCTCAAAAGTAAGTCATTAGCAGGAGTTATAGGACACACCAGTCATATCAACAATTTCTTCAACTGTACGATGATTGTCCTCCAATTTTTATGATGTTTTCATTCGTTGAGGATGTTGACAGTCGCCTTGAACGAGGTTCCTATTCAAGCGACAAGTGACCATGCTTAAAGCGTGGAAACCACTTGTAAACGTGTGTTTTGCACATGACAGCATCCTTATAAGCTGTTTAGTGCATGACAACTGTTTCGGTCACCTTTTCCCTCAACAGTAAAGAGAATTTCACGGAAGCATGCTGTTCCTTCTTTTCAGCCTTCTCAAAAATCGAGGAGCAGCGAGGAATCACAGCAAAACAAAAATGCACTACGAGGCAGAAGGACTACTTTCGACGACATCGGTCCGCCGAATGTAGACTGAGGTTCACATCAAATTCCAGAAGCCTGAACTACAGCGGGCTTGTCCCACAGAGAACACGTCCGGTTACTCTTATGTACTCTATCGAGTATATATATATATATATATATATAT
>NC_068981.1:67583489-67584677 GCF_001194135.2 Octopus bimaculoides
TATATATATCTATATATATATGTACATATATATATATATATCTTTAAACACTTTTTTTTTTGCTTTAATCTATCAGCTATACTTTCTTTCCTCTGCCTTTCATGTTTTTTGTCCTTTTCCTTTCACTCTCTAAACTAAGATCCAGCATTTTAATTAATAAAATACAAATATATTTATTATTTATATCCATTCTTCACTAATCATACAAATCTAGTACTATCAATTATCGGTCTTCCATACATTGTATTTTTATAAAAAATAATTTTGTATGCTTGCGTAGAGTTGAAGAATTGGTGTAATCATGATATTTTGCTCGTCTGGAGAGCTACACTTCTACATCTGCATTGATTTGTAAATATACAATTGCACAGTGCAATGTGGAACATGAATATTGGGGCATAAATGTAAATTAATCTGTCATAAATCATTATCATTATTGCATGATCAAGACTTCGAAACGGCTGTAATCGTATGGATTTCAAGTGGGTGAATAAATTTATTTACCTCTCATACCTCTCGACACTTCATGGTCTATATCACCCTCATGAAATAATTTTATCCTTTGGATATACTGAATTTCTGCTGCATACCTAATATATATATACATACATACATACATATAAATAAATATATATGTATGCATTTGTATATATATATATATATATATATATCGTTTATCAGTTTCAGCACAAAGTTGTGGCCATACTGCCGCACTGCCGTTTTGCTACATTGTTATTATTGAGTGCCTGTTCTGATATATGGTATTTGGTGAATAACGGAGTTTGAGGTCGCTACATTCATTTGCACCTCTTGCCGCGAGATAAGTTCGTCTGGGAATCTCGACAGGAAGAGATTCAATTTTTATTTGAAAACACCCACATCCACTTTGCATGTATGTATGTATATGTATATATATATATGTGTATTTGTGTGTATGTGTGCGTTTGTGTGTATGTGTTTGTGTGTGATTTTATGTATGATCCTAGAATAATTAGATATTTAAATAGAATCATAGTCGAACATATAAAAGATATATAGGTATATTTATCTATGTACCTATCTATCTACTTACGTATCTACTTATCTAAACTCTTCTCATTCTCTGTCTGTTAGTCTGTCTTTCCCTTTCTCTCTCTCTTTCTCTCTCTCTCTCTCTCTCTCTCTATATATATATATATATATATTTAT
>NC_068981.1:67585007-67591875 GCF_001194135.2 Octopus bimaculoides
ATTAATATTTCTAAGTCTCTCTAAAGGAGACTACGGCAGCGGTACTGGAAATTAATAGTTATCGCCAAGCCAACATGGCAGTCCCAAAACTAGGACGAAAGCTGCCGTGAATTATCTCCAAGAAGCCATCGCCTCTAGCTAGCTATGTGACACACGAAACCTGTGTCCTTTATAACCTTCGAACAGGGGAGGTCAGCAGCTTCCCCTTGCTGGTTTGGCATCTGCAGACTAGACTAGTTTCAGGGTGTTTCCCCTTGTCAATGCAGTGCAGCCAAGCTCCAGCCATGCGGCGCTACTGACTTGTCTGTTCGAAGGTTATTTATCTAATTTCAGTGGAATCTATCCACTGAAATTAGATAACTAACCTTCGAACAGACAAGTCAGTAGCGCCGCCTGGCTGGAGCTTGGCTGCTCTGCATTGACAAGGGGCAACACCCTGCATCTAGTCTAGTCTGCAGATGCCAAACCAGCAAGGGGAAGCTGCTGACATCCCCTGTTCGAAGGTTATAAAGGACACAGGTTTCGTTTGTCACATAGCTAGCTAGAGGCGATGGCTTCTTGGAGCTAATTCACGGCAGCTTTCGTCCTAATTTTGGGACTGCCATGTTGGCTTGGCGATAACTATTAATATATATATATATATATATATGTATATTATATATACGCACCCGTTCGTGTGTGCGGGTGTGCATATGTGTGTATATGTATGTGCGTATTGGGGTATGACTTACTCTTAACACTGCATGAAATTAATTTTCATAGAGTAATGTTTTTTTCCTTATGAATGCGAAACCTTGAAACCTCAAAATAACTAATAACGGTAGTAAGAAATTTCATAATCAAAAATTTATCACTTTGCCAGTTATTAATAAATCTTACCTTCTGATACATTTGCATTTATAGAAATAGGTAACGTCATTTCTTAACTATTAAATAACCTTTTAAAAGAATATCTTACTCAACTTTGTATGACGGATTTCTTTTGCAATCCTGCCGCGGTTCTCTATATACAATACATCCTAATTGTCATTCTTGCTGAACTACTCTTGTCTGGGATAAACTATTTTGAAAGCTCGTCTGCAATATATGTGAAGTATGTTAAATGGTAAGATCAACAAAATAATTTCTCCATCTATTGAGAGATAAGTATTATTATATAAACACAATATATGTTTGTACCTGCTTCTATTAGTTTCTCTAAATCAGCTTTAGACATATTAAGAGCGACTGATTTTAGCGCCTAACAAATTGAGAAACATTGCAAAAGTCTAAAGTTGGATTTTTAGATGTTTCCCTGGACCTAAACACTTTTTATAGACATTGCCCCCAACAAGAAACTTTCCCATATATACAAACAGTCTGGCAACCCCAATGTAGTTTTTAAAAGATTGATAGCTAACATTAGTAACAAAGTATTCAACCTTTCTTCCGCTAAAGAAATTTTCGAGAAAACAGCCCACTACTACTACAATTCACTAACTAACAGTGACTTTAAGGATGAACTAGTATATAGTTTCGATAGGCGCAAGAATGGCTTTATGCCCGAGAGTAGCTTATAGGCGCTGAAGTGGCTGTGTGGTAAGTAGCTTGCTCACCGACCACATGGTTCCGGGTTCAATCCTATTGCGTGGCACCTTGGGCAAGAGTCTTCCGCTATAGTCTTGGGCCGACTAAAGCCTTTGGTAGTCGGAAACTAAAAGAAGCCCTTTGTATATATATATATGTATATATATATATATATAATCAAAATAAGCAACAAGGATATCAAGAGGTAATGCAGTACGATCGTTTCATGCAACTCCATTTAATTTAACAATGCAATCGTTACATCAGTTTAAATGCAGAGCAATCTACAGCTGCACAAATATATAGAAATTTATAATTAAATTAAAACAGGTGGGCACATTAGTATAATTATGCCTGAAATCTTTAAGAACTTAAGGAGATAGACAAAGAACATGCTGTCTTCACTCCTGCATAGGCGCTACTAAGGTATCAAGAAGATGTACATTGTTACAGACACTGTCTGTCACTGATTTTATTTGTTTTTACGGGGTCAGTTTTAATTTATAGACTAGTTTATCAAATCCTTGCATATCTAAGGCTGAGAGAACAAAAGGGCAGGGCTGAGGGAACAGACAGAAATCATAGTTGGTATAGTCATAAAAATCAAGATTTATTAGAAGCAATATCATGAGGTTTGGTAAAGGAAAACTTAAACTTAGATTATAATTTTATAAATACATAATTAGCATGTTCTTTTACCTCAATACTCCTTTATTAATACCAATATATATAAATTAATCAATATTCACAGATACCATCTGATGAGTTAGTATTTAAGTGTATAATATGTATAAATATTAAACTATTTCTGGATAATTTATTTTCCTCCCTCTATTGTGATAAAAGTTTGGTATATAATCAAAATTATTCAAACATTTCTATCCTTTTGTTATAATATTCTTTTCAATAATCCTCTGAATAATCCTAAACTTTAACTGTATGCAATATAGCAACATTGTTTAAAATATATTAACTATAGTACTATATGATAAGACTGCCCCTGTTTCATTATCAATGGTCTGCTAGTGGACGACCCCCTTAACTGTCAGCTAACATCTTGTTTTAAAATACGAATAATGATAATAGACATAAAAGTAAACCTAGGAAAATAATTTGTTCGCCCCTCCCGGCTTTCCTAGACGAACAGTTTCCTGAAAATCACAGGAACAGGAAAATATTTAATAGGCACCCAGTGAAATTACCATATAGCTACCGACCCAATATGAATAAGCATCATTACAGTCGAACAACACGAAGTGCCCACTCCTAGTTGTAACTGTCGAGACCAAGGATTCTGCCCACTCGACCACGGATGTATCATTATATCCATCATATATGAAGCAGAAGTTATAGCACCGCTAGATGATAACACATCCGATAAGAAGAGCTATATCGGGTTTTGTGAAGGTAACTTCAAAAATCGCTATGCTAACCGCATAGCTTCCTTCCGACAAGGGACAAAACTATAGCCGCTAAGTTGGCCAGCCACGTATGAGGTTTGGAGTTAACGCCACATCACCTACAATAAAGTGTAAAATAGTCAAAACATACACACCGTATGTCAACGGATACAAAATGGAAGCTATGCGTAGTAGGAAGAACCCAGAATCTTTTCAGATCCAAGAAATCTATGACACTGCGGAATTCTACATTCGTAATTTTGAGTGGTTGTAAACATACGGATAAGTTCCTGTTGGCAAATTGCAAAGTACCACCCTCACCGGATTGAGTAGTTGTACTGTAGAATCTATCACTATCCTTTCAGCCAGACATTTTATGGTCGAAGGGGACATAATTCTGGTTATTTCTCTTTTACTAATTTTTGTCTTCATTTTCCGATTTTCAACCCCCCACCTTTTATATTTACTTCTTTCTCGCCTTTTCTCGCTTTTTCCCTCATCCTAGCATCCTACTTTCAGCTCGTTAAGCCATGTGAGCATTGCCTGAAGATTGTGCAAAGGCACCAGACCTGTTAAAAAACACCGTCTGGTATCCTTTCATCGCATAAAACTAATAGTAGCATATAAACACACACAAACACAAACGCGCACACAAAGTTTATATATATATATATATATATATATATAAATATATATATATATATATATATATATATATATATATATTTGTATGTGTGTGTGTGTGTGTGCATGTGTGTGTGTGTGTGTGTGTGTGTGTGTGTTTGTGCGTGCGCACAAGCGTTGAAAGTTAAATTCGGTGTATGAAATATCTAGGTCTAGAAAGGTAGCGCACTAGCATGGCGTTAAATCAATGATGAAACGTAATGAAAGAATAATAGTGCATAAACAGTTTCAAAACTTCACTCATACATTGAATAATCTTTCATAAAATTATTTTAGCAAGTAGGAGAATAAATACAACAATATGGAAATATATCTTAAAGGTTCTTTAAGATATTTATCAAGCTACCTCTCTTTTACAAGTCAGCCTACAGCTAAGTGAACAATGTCATCTGTTTACACCGTAATGATGATATACTGGTTTCTAGGGAAATAAAGCTACCGAAAGTAATACATAAATGCATGAGGTTACGTTTTGAAGAAACTAATTGTGACAATAACGGTAAGGATGTTAAACATTTGGATTTATTTATATTATCACTTAAAATTTCTGTTGGACTTTAATTTATTTGCTCTGGTAACTGATATAAAAACTAGAAATTGCAAATGATTGATATGAAACATATAAACCAAACAGAAGTTTAAAGGGCACCAGTGTATACATATGGAACGTCCGTAAGTAATCCAATCAGCGAAAGGCAAAAATAGTGGGCGGAGCCTAAAGTAAGAAATGTACTACCTACAATGTTAGTGTTAATATATGACATTAATTTGATAATATAAAAAAATACTTATATATATATATATATATATATATATATATATATATATCGAGAAAAAGAGAGAGAGAGAGGGAGAGTAATGCTTTACATCTATAAACGGTAACGTGTACCGGCTTCAACCTATGATATTTATTATTGGTTAAACAAACATCAAAGTACTATAATGAATAGACAGTGCTAACATTCATTGAGACCTTTTATATCTTTGTTTATTATACAAGGATGTAAAAGAAATATATAATTATATACACAAGCAAGTATTAATATTACTGATATGAGTTACGTGTATAAACCGTATGAATCAGTCATAAACAGAATGTTGACTGATTTAATGGCGGATAATGTAAGCTGTGTAAAGATTACATTTGAAGATAAAAAAAGAAAAATATAAAACCTAAAAATACTTTTGATATCATTCTAAATAGGATTAAATCCCTCTACATAAAGGTTTGGAATATTGTGTCTATCATACCTTTCTCAAATATTAGGAATGAAGAAAAACCATGGCCGCAGTTATGTTCAATCTGAATGTATACATATTCCTTTGCTTGGCACAAATATTGCGTATGAATAGTCAAGGAGTTTGAATAATAGATTTTTTATCTCTTTTATAAGGAAATAAAAGGTTGAGCAAAATTTAACTATGTTTATTTAGATGCCTGAAGATGCAGAGTTATTGAAAACAATGAGGTGTAACTGATGTAATATGACTTATTTTTAAACGCATAATATTGGCAAAGGCCATAGCAAATTCCCGGTAAGGCACTTACAGTTACGGAGTTTCGCATTGTGGACGGTATTTATTGTATCACCTTTTAACTTACAACATGTAACACTAGAAGGATTAGAAGAGAAAATTAAAATGTACATAATTTAAGAAAGTAACGTATTTAGTTGGATTCATTATCAGTTCTGCTTTTAACCAACCTATTTCACTATCGTATGACAAAAAAGCAATATCATATACATGACCACCGATAGAAAAGGAAATGTTAGCCCTCACTTTAGATTGAACCAATTTTACTTTGAAATACTTTGGAAATACGTTAAGAAATTGATAATAATTTTATGGTAACATACCGAGATAAAGAATAAGAAATGGAAAATAAAGTTTTGGCTGTAAATTAATTGAGAACAATAATGTCTGTAGATTATATAGGATTGTGAAATAAGATAACTCTTGCATAGTGTACCTCGCTAAAAAAACTTGAGGAGGTATTCATTACATTTCGGTATGGATAAATGGTTGTATTTAACATGGATTCCGGAAAAAGAAACCAAATAAATTCAGTTGTAGCAAGATATAAATTTTCAATTTACAGGGGTGACATCAAAGGTAAAGCATTTAGCAGTGTGGCCAAAAATCACAAATTTAGATCAAAATCTATGCATTATAACACATTGCTAAAAAGTGAAATGAAATGCATACCAAGTTATATCTATAAAAGTTTCTAATTTAAGGAATCATTAGAATGAAAAAAATACACAAAAAATATTGCGAATTAATTATATCTGAAAATAACAATTTACGGTATAATATCAATAACAAACAACATTTATAGCAATAGCAAAATTCATAAACAAGATTAATTATCAAAGCAAATTTGTAGCAATAGCAACCACAATAGCAATAGAAAACATAAACATAGCGAAATTGTAAAGCAAAAGAACTCAATGCTTTTTAAAATAGCAAGAAAAACATTAGAAAAGTTTATCGTTAGGATATCGGTAAAACATGCAAAATTCATTCAGGCTTAATCATTATATAGAAATCACTGAATATATATATATATATATATATATATAATCATATATATATCTATATATATATATATATATATATATATATATGTTGTGTATGTATGCATAATGCATACAGCATACATATATAGTGTGCCTATATATATATATATATATATGAAGAAGACAAAAGAGTGAGAGAGGGAGAAGCAGTCAGATATTGGTATTCATATAGTAGAACTAAGACATTAAACTGAACAGGGCAGAACGGAACAGACATTTATGAACCATGAAAATAAACCAAAATCGTCACATTTACAAGAAAGAACTTTACCTATAAATATATTTTAAAGACGTTATATATGCATAGAATGAAAGACTGTGTTCGTGGAGAGCAGATATATTAGAACGCTTGTTATATGAAAACCTACATAGAATACTTAAATACCTTAGGTTCTACCTCTCTCTATCTCTTTTTGAAGATAATTATATACACATATAAATATAAATATAAATATAAATATAAACACGCACACACACAGACATACAGACACAGACACAGACAGACAAACAAACACACGCGCACACATATATATACAACTTGATCAAGTAATTCCTTACTATATTTTCTCAGCTCTGTTTCTTGATAACTGTTTGGTATATTTATGTATAAAATAATTATCACTGGGAGTATATATA
>NC_068981.1:67594828-67597370 GCF_001194135.2 Octopus bimaculoides
GTTGTGTACTTTTATTTACAGTATTGTTTTTATCAGTGCTATTGCTGCTTCTACTAATAATGACAGTAAAAACAGCTATTTTATATTTTAGCCATATCAGGTAACTAAGCCATTCAATGTTTGAAACTAAATTGCGGAGAACGGGAAATCTTAATTTAAAGTGAAATATATATTCTGAGATAGTAAGATAATAATAATTGTAGAACGTATTTGAGTTTGGAAACATCGGTACAGATACGTGGTCAACTGAAGTTTTACGATAACAATGATACCCAATGACTGTAAATTATTTTTAATGTGGTGACCTCTAGGACCAGCAATAGAGGAAAGTAAAAAGGGAAAATAAACTCCCAGTTGCTTCTTGCATTTGGTGTACATTTGTATTTCAATCTGAAGTCATCCAAATTTTCAGATAAAGTACCTAACATTTCTGGTTTAATTTGGATGTTTTCAAAGACTGAAGAAAACTGTACAAAACACAGAAGCTGCATTTATTAAAACCATTTCTTTGTGTTGTTTTACACAAGAAATCTTTAGTAAAAAATCAGATTTCGGTTGTACAAAGAAGATCCAATTACTTCATAATTTCTGTGCAATTTTGTTTTGAAAAAAACTTGAACGAAATATCTCAAAAGATATATATAGATCGGGAATATTCAAACCATTTCATGTTTGCTCATACAAAAATGCATGGGTTTCTTCTTACAGGATACATTTGTATTTATATATTTGCATAATAAAACACACACAACTAGACACACGTGCACAATCACACAGATATATACATATGTATGTATGTATATATGCATGAGTGTGTTCATGTGTGTGATCCTTGGAGCATATTTCTTATTCAAATAAATGATGTAGGATTTCAATAAGATATATGCCCCAAATATTTTCTGCATGTAAAATATTCCTCTCTACATTTTTGTATTCGCTTTATATCATTTTAAAGATGATTATTCCCAAGTATAAAATTTCACGAAAGCAAGGTTACAATTTTTCGACATATGCTTGTATAGTTTCGCCCATAGCAAAATCTTCTTGCAGCAGTAAATTTTGATATTTAAGCGAAAAAACGTTTGAGCAATCTACCAATTATCAGTTCAATTAACTATAACATGTATAATTAAACGATATTAATCTTCTCAAATTAACGCAGCCTGCCGATATAGCATTTGCATCATCATGAAGTACATGACTACGATCCTGATTACTGTAGACACATTTGTCAAGACTTCACTATCTGTAAATTTTCTCCTGCAAACTTTGTAAAATGTTTTATGGACCCGCATACGATGTTTTTCATTATAGCGTGATAAATCGAATGTGAGAATATGCTTATAAATATATGTGTGTATGCATGGTTGTGAAAATATATTCTGAAACATGATCTCACAGGTTCACTGCAACAGCGTGACATCTTCACCAAATATCAGAGTTTATATTCACATCTGTTTGATGGAAGCTGTATATAATTACTCATAGGATGAATTGCACCTGTAAATGAATGGCATAGCTCTGTGATATGCCTTGTCACTCTGATCTTCAGCCTGTGCATCACAACCTAATCCAGTTGATTGAACAACTGAATTCAAAATCGAAGTATATGTATAAATTAATGAACACACACACACACACACACATATATATACATATAAATATATACATATATATGTGTGTATACGTATATATGTTGCTTTTATAAACACTATTTCAGGGGGCTGATAGTTTCGAATATCTATCAATCCCAGTATATGGCTCGTACTTCATTTTTCATTGAGAACTGATAACAACAAATGTTTACTTCGTTGGAATTTGATCTGAAAGAATAAAGAGTACGTAGACAAGCTACAAATCATTTAGTTCGCCGTTCTAAAATTCTGTCAATACAATATGATTTTAATGATCGTTAATTTAGGTCAACAGCTAGTATTCAGAAAGAAGTGAATTAGTTGGCCCAACGACTCCGATAATTTACTGCTACTTTATTGTCATATCTTTCGTAGGCGTGAAAGGTAAAGTTGGCCTCTTCGTAATATTCATTTCACTGCTTCAACCCAGGCTATGTCTGGGTATCTTTCAAATTACACGTATTGTAGTTCCTATCATATTTCCATTATACACCTTGAGCTTGTGCGTATGGAATGGTATTTTTCACAAGATACACTGGTACACTGTTTCGAACATGCTTCTCACTTCTCAGTCCTATACAGCTGTACTGCTTAACTGATATACGCGCCAAGTCTATGTGTATATTCTTACACTGCACGATTCGAGAAGTCTGACATAATTTCATTTGTTTTAGTGTACTGCATGCAACGTGTCGACATTTATCATTATTATTATTATTATTATTATTATTATTATTATTATTATTATTATTATTATTATTATTATTGATATTATTATTATTATTATTATTATTATTATTATTATTATTATTATTGATATTATTATCAATATTATTATGATTATTATTATTATTATTATTATTATTATTATTATTATTATTATTATTATTATTATTATTATTATTATT
>NC_068981.1:67597582-67600275 GCF_001194135.2 Octopus bimaculoides
TATTATTATTATTATTGATATTATTATCAATATTATTATGATTATTATTATTATTATTATTATTATTATTATTATTATTATTATTATTATTATTATTGTTATTATTATCATTATTATTATTATTATTATTGTTTCTGTTGTTTTTATTATTATTGGCAATTTTATTTATTCTTTCTGATTATTTCATTTTTCGAAGTTTATTGCTACTGGAAACAATACTGTACATTGCATATGTCGAAAAAAGCGGGTCTTCCTTTGCACACGTCCTTCAAGATCTGATTAATTTCCCAACTCATCTGTATGACCCTAACAAACTGGGTGAGATCTCCTCAATTCTCAAGGGATTATTCCACTTACCTTCACAATCGAGCCATCAACCATAAAATACAATACTGATCAACTGTGTTAATATTTAGTTCAGATCGCAAAGCGTCAGCCTTTTCTCTATACTTCATCTCATAATAAGATTTTACACACGACTGAATATCCTTAGTACTGATTTCATAAGATTTATCCCAACGTTATTTCCGAAACTACCATATTCGAAATCCACTAAACAGCAGTTTAAGCCAATCGTAAAACTTAATTGGGGCTTATTTTATGGACTATGGAATGATGACTGGCTAAATCGACCACGATTCCGAAGATTTTTACCAAATGATCTGTCTTCACCTTTGGAGCTATTAGCAATATTTATGGTTCTAGAATGACTAAGCACATTTATGTTAAATATGCCAACATTACGAATTGGTTCAGAAATCCAAAATACAAAGTGTATTCATTATTGCCTTTATACTAAGTTCCTGTTTAGAATACATTATTGATTTTCGTTGCTGTTTGGAACATAAGTGGAACATGTATTAACGATAAATAATATGACGTTATTTGTGGAGAACATGATTTTATAATTCTCATATGGTGAGCAATAATTTAAAAGTAATTTACTGTTTTACTCAAAAGCAAATTCTTATATCATAGTTAATAACCAGAGCTTACATTAGACACTGGGATGTTAAAAAAAAAACTAACTTCAGACTAGGAATAGAGGAATAATATTATTCTGGTTTCCACATGTTCGTGACTAGATTAATCTAACACAATATACGACATTCTCTAAAAATCGTATTTCATTTATTTTCTTTCTCTAAATTTTTTACATTATGCAGGATCATAGTTGTAGTTTTCCAAGGACCATATGTGTTTACATTGCTTAACGGAAGAATCAGGAAAATTGATAACAAATTCCTGAATTGAATAAACCGTAGGTAACTTCAAAATGTTTGGTTCCAGCACACTCACACAAGCACCCTCCCCACACACAAATGTGCAATAATAACGGGGAATTTGTACCGTCTGTTGGTGTTAGGTAATGCCATTTACAAGTGTTCTTAAAGTGCGCCAAAACAATATGATATCAGTTATAAGATACTGCTGATGAAACGATTGATTCAATCAAATATTTAACGAAAAAAAACTAATAGGACTATTTTATAATTAACGTAGTCACTAGTTTATTCTTAAATATTTTCATTTAATTTTGGCCATCTAATTCTTCCAGATTTTAGAAATAAATACAATGTTACTGTTGTGTGATTTATGGTAGATTTATATCAACCAAGACGTGTATACCACTATTCGGTAACATACTAACATAGTCGATCAGTATTACATTGATATTTACCACAAAATGAGATATGGTACATTCTCATTTCATACATGAGTGTGTGTGTGTGTATGTATATATATATATATATATACATACACATACACAACATATATATACACATACACATAAATACATATACATACATTCATATATATATATATATATTTGCATTGTTATGTAATGGTGACTATTTTACGGTGAAAATCTTAGGAACTGTTAACTGGTAGGAAATATCCACATGGCTTTCTATACTGTTATTATTTTAACGTGAAACAGGCTGCAGTCAGATAATGTCTTTATCCATTCTTTACTGGATAGGTTTGATCTGTTATCTCCAACTACGAGGTGATGGAAGGAGATTAGAAAGAATTGGTCTGTTGCAACAAGAAATAGAGTTTAGCAGAGAATTTGAACTCATAATGTATGTTTTTTTACAGGGTGTAATATATCCATAACTGAAAACTTATATTCCGTTTACAGATATTAGGAAATGCCTGACTTTTGCTATGTGCTACAAAGACCGAAGACAAATGACAATATCTCATCGTGATTCATCGTAGTTCGGGTTTCTTGTCGATTCCTCTCAATATGACAATAGAGCACCGCATACAGGGGTAACTTCAGTAGTCTTGTTACCAAAACAACGTCAGGATGTAAAACGTATACCGTAAAAATGTAAGTGTAGCAGATCCATAAGGGATAGCCATATATCAACAATATGTGTGGCTGGAAATCTATTTATATAGCTTTGACAGCTAAGTTTGAAATCTGCAGCAATTTCTCATACAAATACTAGTTGAAAACTATCTTAGTAATCATGGGATTCAGCAAATGATATAGCTGTGAAAATTTTTAATTACACTGGTCGAAAGTTCTATTTACAGAATATTAGTTGCGCTTCTCATATAGACACATTTGTTAAAATGATCTATTTCATAATCACCATTACAACTGCAAATTTTACGTTTCATTCATATATATATATATGTATATATATATATATATATATATATATATATATATATAT
>NC_068981.1:67600636-67605779 GCF_001194135.2 Octopus bimaculoides
TGTAGGGTTCCTCGCAGCACGAGAAACGAACGACGTGCCGCTTTTGTTGAAAGCCGATCAGGGACCACTCTGAATTTTCGATGTAGTTTGACATGTCCCCGTTGTCTTCACCATTGGTTAATATATTAACTTGGTATGCGTCGTACGTCCATGACGCAAATTCCATGGAGCAGTTCTGTTCGTCGAAAGGAAAAAACTTGACATCGATGGAGCATGAACTCTTGAAGATGACCATGGACAACCAGGTGACGTTTCCCTCGCTGGTGACTATCACGTTCGTACTGATGGACGATTCGAACGCCTTCACGTCAGCACTGAAGAGTAAAAGAATTGATGCAGTAATAAGCGTGTTGTTGTTGCCTCATAGATAGTCATGCATGCATGCATACCTGCATGCCTAGATACATACACACGTACATGATACAAACAAACAAAAACACACACACTTACACCTAGTCAAGTGGAACTCATCGCAGTGTTTAACATATCAGTCCACATGCTTCTATAAATTTTTCAGAACGTCTATTTGATATAAAGAGTATGATGGTGTTAGTTTAAATGCAAATGAAATGACTTAATATGACTTTCGTATTAACATCAGTTCTTTCTAATGAGAATCTCTCAGATATATTTTATTGATCGGTGACAAGAATATATATTAACGTCAATGATGGACATATCTAACCTGACTTCATCCACTAAAGATACCTACTTGCAGAGACATGATAATCTTTATTAGTACAAATTTCAGTAGTCAAATTATATATGGATGAGAGTGCTATTCTATTACGCGTGTTTTGTGTTTAAACATACGTACACACACAAATTTGAAGATTAACATCTCTACTTTACCTGGAAGTCTCAATGCGTGTCTATATATGTGTGTGCTAGCCGTATGTGTATATTCGCGAGTGTATGAAGGTTTATTATATACATTTACAAAGACACACACAGGCACACAAATAAAATATTTTCTACTCAAAAGATGTAAAAACTCAGGTTTTCACACACCTACAGACACACAATACATACACAAATACATATAAGTGTTGTAGATGTGAAGACGTGCGTGTATGTGTGTTGCTGTATATAAACACATGTATATATATATATATATATATATATATATATATATATATATATATATATATATATATTATGCATTTGTACATGTATTGTGTATCTGTAAGTGTGTGAAAACCTGAGTTTTTACATCTTTTGAGTAGAAAAGATTTTATTTTTGTGCCTGTGTGTGTCTTTGTAAATGTATATAAAATACCTTCATACACTCGCGAATATACACATACGGCTAGCATACAAATATACATACACGCATGGAGACTTCCAGGCGAAGCAGAGATATTAGTCTCCGAATTTATATTGAAATGTTCCAGATAAATGCAAAAGCAAGGGAATTCATGTACGTGTGAAATATCTCTCTTGCTGAATCATTCTATCTTATTATTATTTTTATTATCAAGGCATATAATTTGGTGTAATGCAAATGGGTCGCCCATTAATTATTACGGCGTCAAAATGACTGAATATATTGAAGCTAAAGTTAAATTATGAAGAATTAACCAACTATTTAAGAATATAGAGAGTTAATATATTATCAGCTGCCATAGCTGGAAAAGCAAATATTTTGTTCGTAATTATATGCTTATTAATGTTGCCGTTATGTCAAGACATCTGAGTGACTAGACCTCCCTTTTACAAACTATTTTTACTTCAATCATAGTCAATTAATAGAAGTAACTCATGATCTAAAAGTGGAATGTTTGTCATTATTTTTAGAAGGCAGCTAAATATTGAGAACTGCAGTATGAGATGTAAAATATGGAAGGATTAAATCTGAGTCTATGTCATAAGTGGTCTGCAGATGTTCGTAGGGATGAGAAGTATAGCTTATATCATAGAAATTTTAACCCAGTACGTGGAAAGATTTAACTAAATGCTGCAAGCTATTTATTAAGACAGTATGCTTCTTCACTATCACGAAACACCGATTTACGTAAGACTATTACAGTTCACAATGAACTTGTGGCTTTCATAGTTTCTCTGTAATTTATGTGAAGAAATGCGAAGAAGTGCGCCTTGAAGTCTTAATTCGATGGATCCTTTTATCGATTCAACTGCTTAAATTTCCCCTCATTAGCGTGAAATATAAACGCCTCAATTGCATTTCTAATCAGTTATGAGTTGTGAATTAGGCCATGTTTATAGAGTACTAAAAGACTATTTTCAATTTAACTCCCTTAGTCTTAATTTTTTGGGGGTGGGGGTGGGAAAGACACTTATACTAATGTTGAGGTCAAATCTTGCTATGTGAGAATTAAATATAATAGACCGGCTAATCCACTGGTCTATCCTAACGGATAAGTCACTTGACTATTATCTACTGACGGCCTTAAAAATCAGAAATACGTACAAATCTGTACAATGATTTTCAAGAATCATGGCCTAGATTTAACATCATTATTGCAGAACTTTTCTCCGCACATTTTTAGTTGCAAAATACTCGTATCTGATGTCTGTTTAACTTAGTGACCAAAGGCTGTAAAATTTAGATTCACATTAAACATTTTTGTTTATCGTTCTGTTCTCAGAATACAAAATCACGAAGTATCTTATTTTGTTTCTTAAAACTATTATAGCTTTAAAATAATTAGTATTTCATTTTGCTGTGATAAATCGTTTAATCGATAATTTTTACAAACCATAAATGATACAGAAACCAAGAATGGTCGATGTTTTGCACATCAGCCGAATAGCTGTGTGTGAGGGAAATCTGATATTTTACACTCAGTTTTGTATTCAATTCCATAACATTTCTCAATAGTCTCAATAGTCCAGTAAACCTATGTTAGATTATGTTCAACTCATCAGAAATATTTACCCCTGTCTCATGACATTGATGACTGTTTTTTTTAAATTAAGGCAGAATTTAGCTCAAATTCAACCGTAAATGTCGACACAAGAGGAGCTGGATACTGCAAGGCTAACCGTTAAAATATTTCGGCTGATCAGCTACAAATGAACATGAGAAATAAAAAAAAATCACTTCAGAATCTGAGCACTTTCTTGATTGTTATTTTTTTTGACAACTCTGTGCATAGATTCTGAGTGAAGTACATTCAATACTTAGTTGAGCTTTTTCGGCATACGATACCCATTTCTATGATAATGGTATGGCTTTTGGAAAAATTCAATTTCTTCTTTCCCTAAAAATATTGCTTCTATTTCAGAAACAAACATTAAAAATCTTTTGAGGTGCACAGAACTATATAGCATGAAGTCCTCAGTCAACCATCTAAACGTGGTTTTCATCTGCTGACGCAAATGTCTCCTGACTTCTGTAATAGTTTGCAGAAAGGTGTAAACGTCACAAATGCATTTTTTGTCACTGCCATTTATTTCATGTTCATTCACTTGAAAGGACACGAAGCTTATCTGTTAGATCCAATACCGACATTGCTATAGAAAAACAGGTTATATGAGCCATAAATCAAGTTGTACCCCTACATGGGGTTTAAAAATGAGTTTATGCTGTATATATTTTCATTTATTCTGCAGCAGCGATTGGGAATGATTTTACTCTGAAATATTTACAATAAAATATATGGAGAAAACCTGTTTCTCATATCGGAATGTATATTTTACAATGTGCAGCATAAGTGAGAACTGTAGATTTATATATTCATAAATTCAATAACAGCTCAGTTACTTATATAATCTTCGAAAATTTGTACCTCAAGAAATAGACAAATTTAGTGAACTTTGTATGCAAACGTCGATCATTAGACACGTTCTATCCAAGCGTTTAGTATTAGGAATTATTACCTAAGACTAGGTGACAGCGAAAATATTTTAAACCTTTAACTAGCTGAAGCAGTCTTTCCTGTTTACACTTTTTGACAGGGAGGATAGTGAACTTTGGTCCCCTAGCCAATTATCATACTGAGAAAGACTTCTAACAAGAATAGGGTAAATTAAATGGCTGAAGCACCATAACGTTTAAAACTACCTTAATTAGTTGAAGGTTATGAAAACAAAAATTATGGAAATTATGTCTATTCCAATAACCTATTGTTCAACATGAGGTTGCGATCATTATTCAAATCATTTTACGTAATTTCCTGAAAACAAAATCCTATTTTTATACAAGAGATATAATCATTTAAATCTATATCACTATACGAGATGTAATCCTTTAGATTAAATCCCATTATACTGCTGGTGACTGTGTTTATCATCCAAGCGTTTGCACGTTTAAATTGTTTACTATTCAAAGGGTGGAATAACTTTAATACATTTCGCTAAAAAATATGTATGCATTAAATTGTGAGAAAAATCCATCATTAACATACAAGACGAGCTTTATATCATTGGCCAGCAAACTACCATGATTATAACCAAAACGCGAAATTGTAACACAAACTGAAGAAAAACAGTGTTGGGAAGACAAATCTCCAGCAAAACAATTGTGACAAATGGAGAAATATCCGGACTAGAACAGTAGTAATAAATGAACCACCCTCATATTTTACGGCGTTGCATAATAACTATCCACAGGCTATTTTTATTGCCAGATTCATTGTAAGTTATATACATTTTCACTTCTAGGTTACAAATATGATATATTGTCAGGAGAACGGTACACTTTAATAGATTTCCCCAACTTTTCCCAGAAAAGCATAAAGCTTCAATATTGTCACGAAGAGTAAACTCGTTATTGTGTTGTATGTGAATCTGAAAAAGTATAGTAACTATTATAAATGAAAAGACAGTCTCCAAACAGGAATGAAAACGAAATAGTAGATACACCCACGTGGAAGCTTATATCTTAACCTTCCTTATTCGCTTTACAACAGTCAACATAGGAAACTCATAAAAGTATCGACGTTTCATTTGTTGATTTATATATTTGAAATACACGCATATTATTTAGATATACATGCACCTTATATAATAAATATGTATATTTGATAAATGCTTCCCAGTTGTTGGAAATAAAATTATGTTATAATGCATACATAAACGATACCTACTGCTAAGAACACCCACATACAGACGCACACACAAATAAACACACGCATACATACCAATTTTTATATTAATATAAATAAATAATTTTCTGTCT
>NC_068981.1:67608616-67609428 GCF_001194135.2 Octopus bimaculoides
ATATATATATATATATATATATATATATGTATGTATGTATGTATGTATGTATGTATGTATGTATGTGTGCATGTAGGTGTGTATGTATATATGAAGGTTTACATATGACGATATTTTCTGACGTTTACATATCTTAACAAATATATATTTTAATACGAATGGATAACATTTTCCCGTTTTGTATTGTTATCACAAAACAAAGTATATACTTATACTCATTTATGTAGCTTAATCCACTCACTGGATATTCTGTAGCAAAACATATTATACATTATTGAAAATGCACACACATACATACACATATATCTATGTTTATCTATACATGTATATGCTTGAATGTGCGTGTGTGTGTATCCTTTCATAAAGGCCGTGTTGCACATAATATAACAGAATATAATATAACAGAACGTAACGGAACAACCATTCAGTTATAGAAAGAACACCTAGCATGTAAGGGAGCAGGCGGCGGCACACACACGGCCAAAAGGAATGTAGTAATTTGAAAAAATAAATTAAATCGAAATACTACGGACGCATTAAAAAAAGAGCTGCATGCGTCCCACACATACAAGAACTTATACACACTTAAACAAATACACACATCAAACATACCTTCGACGCACATAAACCTTATGTTTCAGGTTGAAAAACGGACACGCATATGCATATGAAGTAAGAATACACGCGAACAAAAGGGAAAACTTGCACACATGAATTAACTTACAACACACCGTTTAATATAGAATATATTACAAGCATATCCACCAACAGAAATGTATGTATCAATATATGTCTGTATTACTATATATATA
>NC_068981.1:67610181-67611599 GCF_001194135.2 Octopus bimaculoides
ACATAAACGCATATATATACATAAATATATATGTATACATATACATACACACACACCTATATAAATATACATACATATATATGTTATAATCTAGAAGAAACAGTAAGTTGTCATTGTGTTACTCGGAGTTTCGAATCTCGGAGCGACGAGCTACGATGCAAATACATGTATCCTTTTTCCAGTGACGAAAAGGTGTAAATAGTGTACATTGTGTTTAAATGTACACTATTCTTATATATATATATATATATATATATATAAATATATATGTGTGTGTGTGTGTGTGTGTGTGTATACATATATACATACACACGCACACACATACACACATACAAATACATATGTGCGTATATGCATGGGTACAACAACAAACCCCTCACGTATATGTATAAATATATGGTGAAATAGATAAATAGATGTGCGTTACACCGTTGAAATACATGCAATACTACAGGTATATATTTCTGGGAACCAGTGTTTCGGCTTTTGTCTTCAACAATTCCATACAATTTGCGACACAGTAGTGTGAGTGCTTATAGGATGAGAAAAGATATGAAAAAGTTACATGGATTTTGTGCATAAGTCTGACGATTTTGAAGTACAAATTTGAATAAATTACATTGGAATATAAACTATTTGTATTTTCATTACGAAACACAACCGCAATAATACTGGATAAACTAACATACTTCATAAATATAAAGAAAATACAGAAAAAAGTTTTGTGTGTCTGCTTTCATTTAAAATATTTGTATTTCTAACATCATTTGAAATTTATGAAGCTATAAATTATTCCTCTGTTACGCTTTAATACCAGTGTAATATCTATTATATATCAAACAAAGTTATGTTTGTTGGTTAAGATGTGTATTTGTCTCAACTTTAAAAACAATTATATTTTATTATAGACTAAACAGAATTAGTTTTGACTAAATGTTTTCTATAGTACTCTAAAAATATACCCTAGAATTAACTTTGTAGAATTTCATTATACCAAATAAACAAGGCATTTGTAGCCATTGCGAATTATATATTATATAAGTTAATGTAAGCTGCTCTGTTGTTGATTTATATAGAACCAATATAATTAAAAACATTAAATTACAGGAGACTGTGTGGAAAGCAAAATTTGCAAAATAAAGCTTTTAGAGAAAATGGCCTTTTATAGACATACATTATTCACTGAGTGTTATATAGTTGTGAAAGTATATTAAAATCACCATTTACACTGAGATAGGTATGGAAATTAAAACAGCTGTTATAGAGAACGTTAATGTCGAAATGGCAACCAGACACACTAAATATTTGTACACACACACACACACACACACACAGATATATATTAGTCTATACATACATGTATACATACATATATATATATATATATATATATATATATATATATATATATATATATA
>NC_068981.1:67611829-67621134 GCF_001194135.2 Octopus bimaculoides
ATATATATATATATATATATATATATACTTACCAAATAAATGTGAATGAAAGAAACCAAAGTATGTGTATAATAAACGGATGTAATAAATGGTTTTCTCATTGTAGATAGTGCAGGAAATAAATATGAGTGTTTCACTTAGTGTTACGCCTACTTCGTTTTATTTCGTAAGGGTTATGGGGGTAATAAAAACACTCGGTGTTATTATTTGCCGTTTTTAGTTGCTAAGTAATTAGTACAGTCTTTGCTTTCTCTTTATGTCAGAACTTCGTGAGATGCTTATATTCAATACTTATGATATTTTCTGGACGAACTATAAGCAAAGATAATATAGCGAAAATAATTAATATTTTATTGCATTTAGCTTCAATTCATAATACAGATTTCTGATATTGGCACAAATCCACACATGTCTGCGTTTGGGAACAGTCGATTAATTTAAGCATCGTATATAAATAATATTTATTTAATCAACCCAGAAACATGTTATGTAAATTCTAGCCGAGCAGTATTCAAATTCAGATCGTGAAATGATAAAACTATTTTTAAAAAAATTGTGCGAGGATGCCCTAGAAATATTTACAGATTTCACTACAGATATTTAGCGCAACATGCTTATGTATATTTTTATATGCAATCTGGCAGTGCCTTTACATCTCTTGACTTTATATGATTGAGGTGTAAGGAATTTCAAATCATATTTTGAATAAAATTCTCCACTGCCAAAATCATTTTAGATTAATAGATCATGGGTCAGTGCATACGTTTTGATATGGTAATACTAGTGTCATTTCCACCAACAGAAAGGGAGGAAGAATTCTTTGTAATACTAAGATTTAACAAAAACAGTATATTTCAAAATTTTAAACATTAAAGAGAAGTATACATGTCTACAGACACGCACACACACACACAAACACACACACACCCACACACACACACACACACAAACAAACACACACACACACACACATATATATATATGCACATATACATATACATCTATATGTTCAATGTTTGTATGTATGTGTGTATGGATACACGCATATTTATATACAAACACAAAACGAGAGGAAGGAGAGAAAGAGACAAAGAGAATTTAAGTCAGGGATTTCATATAAATCATGTATAATAAACGTTCTATTTGTGCTTCTGTGTGCGTGAGTATACATACATATGTGTGTTTGTGTGTGTGTGCGTGTGTGTAGTTGTATGTGTGTAAGTGTGTAACTGCATGCATATAGAAATAATCGTTCCAAACAGAAATATATTTTCAGTACTTATTTTTTGAAACGCCGGAAGGAAATCTCTCATTCATTGCATACTTTGGTTTCGCTTCATTTTGAATATATAATTTGGTAAAAGAATAATAGGAAATAAATTAAAGTGATTCTGCATTCGATATAGAATGTTAGATTATTTTATTTTGTATCATCTACTCATTCTATATCTGGAATTTTAACGACCTACTTACAACAAGAATTTTGCTTAATATCGCTATATTCACGAATAATTTGAGAAGTACATATGGACACACGCATACGACACACACACACACACACACACACACACACACACACACACACACACACACACACACATATATATATTTATATGTATATATACGTGTGTGTGTGTTTTATGCATATATATATAAATACATATGAATATATATGTATCTATCTATACACACACACACACACACACACACCACACACACACACACACACACACATATATATATATATACATATATGAATATATGCAGTAATGAATATATGCAGTACACATTATGTTTGCGGGACGAAGATATAAAAGTTGTAACAAACAGTATAAAATACTTCTAGAATTGTTAATCCGGACTTGGTGTTATTTTATTTCAGCAGATATGCCTGTCTTTGCTTAGAGTATGCGCTTATTTCCTGCCGTTCAAAATTTCTCACTTTATTTCTCTTTGGTTTGTCTTATTCAAAACGCCATATCATTTCCAATACTTTGAAGAGAATCTTTATAATCATTATATCAATTTCTATACGAAATATCATTAAATATTTTCGAAGTTTCTATTCACTTTCATTTTCAAATTTGATAACCATAATTAGAAACATCATTGTATGCTGTTCATTTCCTTTCAAAATTTTGGATTACGTAAACAGAGAATCAGCATTAGAGATGGCTGGAGATTGTAAACTATTAAGATTTGTTGATATTGCTTTTGTTTCTTCAAGGGTTTTAATATTTCTACCTGAAAAGAACAAAAACCTGATGCAAAATTATATTCATTTTGTCATTTGTGTTGGGTTGCTTGTTATGTTCCGTCACAGATTATTTCCGATCGAACATACCTGTAATCGAAGGCATTCATTCTGTGACTAACTTGCTTTTGTTTCAAACATATCACTTGAAAGACTACGTTAGGGTTAGGATTGTTCACCGTATTTCTTCATTTTTACACAGCAGGTGTGGAATTTAGAAGTACCTCTTTGATACTAGTCATTTAGAGATGTTTGGTTGTTACCACATATATGTGATTAATATGTAAATAAAATAATTTGACTAAATGTAAAATGTTAATTTTGTGTATCTTTCATAGAGATTACCCATGCCTCTTCAGCTAGACACATTATTGTGGATCTTCGGAGAGAATTCTTTCTAGCAAGTGTTAGACACTAGACACCATTTCTTCTTTTATGGGAGTAGAAATATTCTTTTCATTTATGACAGGTTTATTGATGAGTGTTACTTATCTTTTTAATCAAATAAGTACTTATTCGTAATAGTCTATAATATAAGTCACTTCAATGTTTATGCGATAAACACGAGTACATTTTATATGATTAACAGCATATGAACCTTGAAATAATTTTCATTTATGAAGTCGAAGTATCACTACCTATAACATTCTGCTTTATAGTAGAATGTAATTCCATACATTTTACTGAACACTTGTTAACACCATGGAATTCGTGGACAGAAAAGGAGAGATTGGCCGAGTTAATTTCAATCCATTGTGCTCTCTGTAAAGGTTCTCGGTGACCGTTGGATTAATTAAAACAAAAGACTAACTGTAAGAAAGGTTACAAACTTTTGACAACAGCTGGCTCCACAAATAAATTATAGTTATTTCAGCGTTTTATTCATTGCAATACAGTACTAGCTTATATATCTATACCTTTCAACACAAATAGAAATTCATTTATCCAGTCTATTTACCTAGGTCGTCCATACTACACCACTTAATGAGAGTACTGGATTTCAGTTCTTCTATCTATAATTTGTCTTGTATCTACATTGATATTGTATATAAATGCAAGGTGTTTATGTTTGTCTAGTACATACTGTATTCGCTAAAATGTGAAATATATGTTCTGTATTGTAGCTTAGTTTTGACATAAATCACTTATAAAGCACAATAAGTTTATAAATGTTTAATTCTTATAGTTACTTACGTCACTGGTTTTAATAAGGTAACTTCAAATTCTGTACTACTTGACGTCCTCGAGACAGGCGAAACTTGAAATCATATTAAATAATTTTGTATAATATGAGAAAGCCTACATCTAGTATTCAGAAATGTTGTCAGTAATGTATGTTGTTACTTATTTCTTAACAATCCTCTCTCTCTCTTTCTCTCTCTCACACTCACGCGCGCACACAGACATAGACACACACGCACACAAACACACACACGCTCTCTCACACAAACACCCACACTTTCTCTCTCACACACACATGCATATTAACAGCTAGATTAACAAAAATCTAAAGGAGTTCACATTTATGAACGTCGCATTTTAATGTTTATAGAATTATTGAATATTGGTAATACGAAGAATTGTGAATTACAAATTTTTCAATACATTTGAAACTTTTCACTTGGTAGAATCACTATCACCTTTTAGCAAGCATTACTTAATGTCAAAATGAAATATTTAAATATGTCTATGTACATAAATATATTTCTATTAAATAGAGTTGTGAGAATAAGGACAAAAACTATATTCATCAAAATTTCTTATACATGAATAAACTAAATTAAACGAACAAGACAAAACCGCTGTCATAAATCTAACACAAACATACATAGATGCGCACATATTTGTATGCATATATGTATGCATGTACGCACGTACGTATGTATATATGTAAGCATGTACGCACGTACGTATATATGTATATGTGAATGCATGTGAACGTAACATGTGTGGGCGCGTGTGTGTCTGTGTATTAAATAATACTTAAAAATACAGAAAACAAAATTAAAACATTCTTTTGAAAGATTTCACCATTATGTCAAAAATAGAGAACTGTGTGTAATTACACATTGAAAAAATAATAATATTAGCATTTTTCCTGCTTGCAACAATAAAAAGCATTTTTGTTACAATTGAAATATAAATTGCTTCGAATCTATCCCCAAAACAGTTTCATGAGAAAATAAAGTGTATTTGTGCTAGGTTAAAATATGATTTTAACGCTCAACAAAATCAGCCAAAGATTATTATCAGAATAACTGGATGAACATGACAATATGAAGCTAGAATTTATTGCATTATATGAAATTTTCTCATAATCATAAATATATCAAAAGAATGACTTTATGTTTTCATTGAAACCTTCAATTTCTGATGATTAATATTTTAACTGTATATACAATCAAATTCCGATTTTCTATAAATCGATTCCATTAAGAATTGAGAATACTAAATATATACTGATTTTGTATGTTCTACGAAAAGTAGTATTTATATTAGAAACATTAGATCCATAAATATCTCATTAAATGAATAATACTTAATTTAATATGTTATATATTTCTATTTAAAATGTTTAAAAACTGCCAGGAAAATAGTGGTAAACTTATGGTATATATATTCATACAGTGGGTATATTAAAAAGAAAAAAAAATATTGGGTTGGCCTAAAGGAAGCGGGTATGACTATGATCTGCACATGTCAAACGAGAATTTGATGTGCTTGTTGTTTTTCTAGTATAGTCGCAAGATGATTGCTGCAAAACAAGCAGAGAGACAGACGTGATTAATTGACTGGTCTGTTAAAAAGAAAGTAGAATCTTAATGTGAAGTATGTGCAGCAGACATATACTAGAGACGACTGAGTCTCTAGTACTAGAGTTTCCACATGAGGTTACGAGTAACAAGCCAGTTCTAACAAAAGAATCCCTAAAATAATTATAGAAAAGTTTGAGACTTCACGCCGCTTGGTATGGCTGGATTGAATCAGCGAGCGGTTTCATGCCAATAACCCACATTTTTGATACAATGTAGGATAATTTTATATATTGCATCATTGCTCACTCAGATTTGAGAGCTGTATTTCCCTGTTGATCTCACTGTAGTTGTACAAGTTTAGAACTGTTTCAAAATACTAAAATACACAATTAAACAGATATAAACAACTTTATCCTATGATACAGAAAACAAAAGAATCAAAACTACAGCTATTCGTTTCAAATTTTCTAAAAAAAACTCCAGCTATTTCGAGGGAGGAGTAAATCGATTACATCGACCCCAATGCTCAACTGGTACTTAATAACTTATTGTCCCCGAAAGGATGACTAACAATGTCTTTACCTTTCATCATTTCGGGTTTGATGAAGTAAGTACTATTTACGCACTGGAGTCAATGTAATCAAGGTAATCGATTTACTCCCCTCCCAAAAGTTCCCGCCTTGTGCCTATAATAGAAAAAATATTATTATTATTATTATTATTATTATTATTATTATTATTATTATTGTTGTTGTTGTTGCTGTTGTTGTTGTTGTTGTTGTTTTTGTTGTTGTTGTTGTTGTTGTTAGTAGTAGTAGTAGTAGTAGTAGTAGTAGTAGTAGTAGCAGCAGCAGCAGCAGCAGTAGTAGTAGTAGTAGTAGTAGTAGTAGTAGCAGCAGCAGCAGCAGCAGTAGTAGTAGTAGTAGTATTGAAGGCGGCAAGCTGGCAAAACCATTAGCACGCCGGGCAAAATGCTTAGCAGTATTTCGTCTGTCCTCACGTTCTGAGTTCAAAGTCTGCCGAGGTCGATCTTTCCTTTCATCTTTTCGGGATCAATAAATTACGTACAAGTGAAACACTGAGGTCGATGTAATAGACTAGTGCCTTCCCTATAATGCCAGGCCTTGTGCCTTTACTAGAAAGGATTATTATTATTGTTGTTGTTTTCGTTGTCTTGGCTATGCTGCAGTATCTAGCGCAGTAATGTGTGCCTTGGGCAACTGCATTGAAATTATCTTGTGCAATACGCGTTTAGTGCTTAGTAACAAGTTTCAAGTTTATTCCCACTTCATGTCTCCATTCAATTTTTATTCAATTTGTGTTTTAATCTCTCCTTCAGAGATGCGTCAAAAATGTTATTATGTCTAATGACAATCTTATTACAATTTTAAATTCACTTACTTACAAAAAAATAAAAATTGCTCACTGCTTTAATCATATTATAACTAGGTGTGTTTTCTAGAGACATCGTGTTTTGGTAGTTTTGTAATGTTAATATTTGTAAATTTTGTAAGTTAATAATCTATACAATAAAACTTTATTCTCACGAATCCATTTTAAGTTTATGAAATTGTTAGATTAATAGTTTTACTGATGCGGCCTAATAAAACTGAAGTAGGTTCGTTGTCACTGTATTTGCTGAGGGCCAAATGTATTCCTTGCAACATAGCCCCATTTAATTGTTATTTAATTTAAATGTCGCTTTTCATTCGCTTTCTTTAGAAATTTTGTTACAAACGCTAATGAATTGGCGTTTCATTACTTGCTTTATCTCAAATATTTAAACAATTTTATGGTCCTTTTCTCTAGATATGAGTAAACAATCTCAGTAATATTTTATATATGCTGTGTTTGGTTTTGGCATTTGGGTGAATGGCTTAATATGCATTTTTGTAAAATCAAGTGACAAGTTTTCTTTTTTGATTTTCCCCTCAATACTGCCAACATGTTTTTAACTGTTTCACAATTATTATTATTGTCATCATTAATTTTACTGGAACCAAAGTATTTTATAATGTATATATAGCCAGGCCGCTAGTATTCTACTTTATTGTATTTAAGTCAGACAACTATATTTTAGGGGATTATTTGTGTCCAGCACAAAATTCATAATGAAATACATAGAACTAATACTACATATGGTAAACTAGTACTTTTGATATACTATAAAACACCGAACGATTGGCACATTCTAAATGCAAATTAATATTTAGTTGGATAGGATCGCAGTGATTATTTTTTGAACGTTCTTGTCAATAGGAGTTATGTGAATCTCATTTATTTATTTTTTTTGTTATCAATCTTGTCAATAATGTTGATTAGATCTGATTTATTGTTTTCAGATCAATATTGTCAAAAGAAATTGATTGTATCTCATTTATTGCTTTCTGATCAATCTTTTCGAAAACGTTTGATTGGATCTGATTTATTATTTGCTGACCAACTTCGTAAAAAATAATAATTGGATCTCAGTTCAATCCACACTTTTATCAAGCTTGTTTAGAAAACGATAAACACGATCCAATCAAATTTGGATAAGATTGAAAGCAATCTCTCTCTCTCTCTCTCTCTCTCTCTCTCTCCCCCTGTATATATATGTGTGTGTGTTTGCGTGTGTGCGTGCGTGTGCGTGTGCGTGTGTTTGTGTGAGTGTGTGTTCATATATTCCTGTTATTCAAATTATTCCAATAAACATAGTCAAGCATCCATATCGCATATACAAATACGCATGGTAAACCCTATGAATATATCCCCTCCTATATATATATGTGTGTGATTATAACGTTTTTGTGTGTGTTTGTGAGCGTGAATGTTTTTCACTGGAAAGGTTTATTCAGACTTGCTATTGTTTAGCCAACAGTTAAATGATTATTAGTTATAGCTCCTTATGAACATCTACATACTTTAAATTTCTTATTCACAATGCAGTCAGACTTCTTCATTTACATGATGTATTTTCTGTGTCATTCATATGTCTCGAAATTCGTTCAACTACATCCCCTTCAATGGAATCGTCCTCTCTGTTTTGGGTAGTGTGGTGGATTTTTCATTGTGGGGGTAACTTCGAATCCAGTTAACTATGCTGTATTTTATTTATAATGATCATTTTAATCCTTTTAAGTTTAAATTTGAAAGAGAGGATGACGGTTAAACATTGGTTAAACGTATGTTTAATATATTACTTTCATATTTTCCTATCATCTGTACACTCACATTTTGATCCATAGTTTTTTCTTGTCAATACTAGTATTATTTATGAATTTAAATCAAAATTAATTTCTTTAAAGTTATACACGGAACTTAGGTGGGTAGGAAATATGAAATGAAACAAGCGACCGGCAATACTTTCTTATTACGTCCCAAATGTTGACAAATGTACTACTTTTAATACCTGATTGAGGATAATGCTGGTAAGATATAGTTTATGACATATATTAGTGTCTACAGTTGAAGGAAGAAAAACTAATATTCATTCGAAATATGATTATTTTGTATTTTTATGAGTTTCATGATTAATGTTTATGATAAGAGAAAATAATGGAAGAAAAATATCTTTCATGAACAGAAGGCAAGTGACAATACAAAAATAATACAAGAAAATACTATCAGAAGGAAAAGTAAGGCCTGGTTCTGATTATAAACACACATTGGGTGATGGTGACGTGGTAATGTGTTTGGACAATATTACAATACAGCAGATGCTGACTTCTTCCGTACCAAGCAAAAACTTACCAGGTCTTACGAACGTTGCCGCTGAAAAATATCTATTTTAAATATATATACTGATGTTCATTTCTCTAATTAAATTATTTTTTATATTTACGATAATGTGCAAAAACCTTTTTTTTTTACTTTATTTATATACCAATAGAAATTTTTTTATGCATTGCATGTATAATGTGAGAATATTCAAACGCACTTACACAGGGTGTAGATAATATAGATAGAAATATATAATACTCGATTAAAAGTCTCCATCTATGCTCTACATTGATTAACGCAGATGATGGTAGAAAAGAAAATTTTCTTATAATACTCAAAACTAAACAATAATTGAATTAAAATTTTCATCCTATATTTTTCACAGAACACTAAATAATAATGTCTATGTATATCCTAACGTACCGAAAATGGAACTGCTCTCCTTTCATAAATGTAGCAAGAAGAAGAAAATGTCATCGGCATGTGAATGCTACAAAACATCATATATGTATGCGTGTATGTATGTTTATATGTATGCATGCACATTCATAAATGTTATCTATCTATCTATCTATCTATCATTCGATATATAT
>NC_068981.1:67622339-67622756 GCF_001194135.2 Octopus bimaculoides
ATATATATATATATATATATATATATATATATATATATATATATATATACATATAACATATACACACACACTGTGTGTGTATGTGTGCTGGGAATGTTTCTCATCATGTCAGAGAATATAAGTTTCATGTTCATTTCTTCATTATAGACACGCTAATTGGTTTCTAGGGATTCATATAGATGGTATGTTTCCAAGAATATTACAGTAATTCACATTACACACACACTCACACATACCATACATACTCTCAAACATAGGTAAAAGGATGTACGTATGTCTGAGTGCGGGTATGTATTTATGTATAGATATACACTTTTTTCTGTATATGATGCTGTGATGTGTTTATTAATTATTTCACATATAAGCGCTCTGGTACCTGTATATAAACACACACACATATATATATATATATATATA
>NC_068981.1:67622766-67623691 GCF_001194135.2 Octopus bimaculoides
TATATCGGTTTCAACCGATATTTCTTTTCTATGCATATATTCAAAGATTCATAAATATGCATAAATAGATAAAAAATATGTAGTGAAGCTGAATAGCTACAAGAATTACTCTTCTCTTTAATTCAAAATTTTTCAAACGTAGAAATACATGTGCACGCTTATACATAGATACTGCACTAACAACCTAATTATCTAATAACCTACCCACATATCCTGCAATATACCTTCCTAAACTCGTACATGGCAATCATATATATACACATAAATGCTTATAAAATATATACATAAATTCATATATGCATACATGCATAGAAATATGCGTGCATGTAATAGAAATGTACATACATAGCACACTTACATCTATACACATACATTCGTAAAATACACATGCACCACATATATACATAGACACATGGTCGAAATCATTTGCCTGGTAGAGGTTAACATAATACTGTAGATAAAAAGAAGCGAAAATATACGTAGCTAATGAGAAATCCGAAGTTACAACAACCACGCTACAATTAATATTGATAGCCCTGATCATCGAGCCCTGGGATGGATAACAAATTGCCTCATGACTAATTTTGATAAGCTTCCAATCATAAAACCAGAGAAGATACAACTAATTAGGAAATTGAAATTACAATGCATTAATTTAACTGAAAAAATACCCCTCATGAACTTTCCAGATTTTTAACCTGTTTTACACGCATACATATATACATACATAAAGGCATATATACATATATGCATGCATAATTATATGCATACAAGCATACATACATAAATGCGCACATATACAGAATGTTGTCCAATCCTTTCTAAAATACATGCATATATTAAATTATATATATGTAACACACACACACACACACACACACACACACACACACACACACACACACACATATATATATATATATAT
>NC_068981.1:67623701-67624936 GCF_001194135.2 Octopus bimaculoides
GCACACACTTATTTATATATATATATTATATATATATATATATATACAGCATATATATGCAATATATATAAACATATATATAACATGTATATATATGTATATGTTTTATATATACACATACATACATACATACACACATACGTAGAGATGTACATTAGTCGTAAGGTAATTCATACAGCATTATATATATACAGATACAGATGCGTACTACAGTAACTACACGGGCGATGTCTGAATGCAGATGAAAAACAAATGCTTCCTGCTACATTTGAAAATGATATTTCGATATTGATGAGGAATTTTATGAACCATAATATTATTCACAACATTGTATTTTTCAAGCTTTGTTATATTTTTTACTTCTAAAAGGAAATAGATTTGAATCTACTTGATCGCAATGTAATTGAAGAACAAGAAGGCTAATATCAAAGGAGTTTCTAATACCTACTTAGATATAAATTTTAAACACCTATACATGAATGTATGAACAGATATAATTTTGATAAATTTCTACGGACACACACACACACACACACACACACACACACACACACACACACACACACATATATATATATATAAGGATTTACTTTTCGTAATGAGATAAAAGACCAAAGTTGTGTATTATATAGAAAATTTATAAATATAATTCTTACACCTGTTTCCAGGTTATTTATTATATCCCTTCATCGGTGACGGCGTAAGAGGATGATTAAGCAATAGTTAGTTTAGTAGATATAGGAAATAGAGAGTGAATGTAGGGATATTGTATTTGTAAATCCAATGTTTAGGCAGAATGGTATACATATAAGATTTCAATATTTAGGCAGAATGGTATACATGTGAGTAAGATGCAATTGATTTTAAGATTGGTCGTTGCCTTGGATTTAAAAAGCCAACGACCAATCTTAAAATCAATTCGATCTTACTCACAAGGTATTGGAATCTCATATGTATACCATTCTGCCTAAACATTGGATTTACAAATACAATATCTTTACATTCACTCTCTATTTCCTATCTTAACTAAACTAACTATTGCTTAATCATCCTCTCACGCCGTCTCCGATGAAGAGATATAGTAAATATCCCGGAAACAGCTGTAAGACATTCTATTTATAAATGTTCTATATAATACACACCTTTGGTCTTTTATTTCATTACGAAAAGTGAATCCTTATATATATATATATATATATATATATATATACTCTCTTTACTCTCTTTATATATAT
>NC_068981.1:67625930-67627938 GCF_001194135.2 Octopus bimaculoides
AAAACAGAAAGAAACAAAGGGAGAAACAAGGAGAGAAAAAAATATGTGTAGTGTCTAGCGATAAGAAATAATAATAATAATAATAATAATAATAATAATAATAATAATAATAATAATAATAATAATAATAATAATAATAATACGGCGCGGCTATGTGGGAAAAATCCTGCTTAACAGTCCCATGGTTGTAGGCTCAGACCTATTGCGTGGCACCTTGTGAGTGAATCCTGTAAACGGAACTATAAAAATCCCATCGTATATACACACGCATACATATATACACACGCACGCACGCACACACACACACACACACACACACACATACACACACACACACACACACACACATATATATGTATATATTTGTTTGTCTATGCGTGTGCGTGCAAAAATTAACTATTAAACAGTCAGTTTCGAACTATTTCTAGGTGTCTCTCATGTCATAAGTCCATGCTGCGTTCCTGTATAGTTGAATGAAGAATGTTTAAGCTGAAAATTGTTACTCCACAAGAAACAACATACTCAAACTTTCTATATTTTAATAGCTTTTTTATATTATGAAATTTGTTAGTGATAAAATCTTTAATTAAAATGTCAAAAAAAATACTTTGTTGTTCACATGCCAATCTAGGAACTATTCCATGATAGGCTGTAATTTATGTAGACAACTCCTTTATAAAATATTTCCTAAAAGAATTAGCTGGTAACCTCACTCCATTATCATGACAAAAACATTTGTAAACAATCTCCTGTCTTCCATCTTAAACGTGGGTTAATGAACATTGCTAAATTTAAAGTTGGTTTATTTAGTAAGAAAATATATCTATTGGTTCAAGTATGTGAGGCATAAAATCATATATCTATATATAAATATTCACACTATAATCTGTTATAGTTTACAATAATATAATCCATAGCAATACAGACGCCTTATATAATACTGACATTCTATTAATCTTTGAGGACACCAAAGGTATCGGTGGTCTTATAGAATAATTATATTAGACGCCTTGATCTTGTAGGATTATTTTAGGATTATTATATTGGACGACTTGAAAAGAATGTCCCATTCGACAAGCTAATTTCACTAAACGGACGATGCGGTCCCTAATAATGTAATGAAGGCGCATTAGATGCAGTAAGGAAATGTATAATACAGACATTCATATTTTTCGGGCTTAACTCATTTATAACTTGATTCAGAACAACATATGACATCTAAAATGATAGGATGCTACATTGAAGTTCCTCGCTAACACACAAGATTTCAGAACAGATTTTTATTAGTCCTTTGAAAAAAGTTTAATATGAAAGCGGTTCTACATTCTTGGCATTTAAGAACTTTGTAAACACGGTAAACAGAACTCGAAGCTTTTGATGGGGCGTCTTTAATAGAACGGTATCCATGAAACCATAAGATATAAAGATATAATTAATTACAGATCAAGATTCAACGATAGAAAAAGCATCGAGTGACAACTGATGGTAGATGAGGCGGTTTCGTAACCATAGCGAGCATAATGAACATGAGAGGATCTTGCCTTCAAGGATACCTGACTGATGGACGAAAAGTCATTCTCCTAAATGTAACGGCCCCATACATATGGTTCCCTATTGATTTCTCTCTCCTTCGCTTCCCCCAACTCTATCACTCTGTCACTTACACTGCTTTCTCATTCGAAACACGAAAAAATATATGTGCCTACATGTTTGTACATGGATATGTATATCATATATTTCATTGAAAAGGTTACTATAGCGCGAGCATACACACACACACAAACACCCAAGTGAACACGCACTCATGCACACACACGCATATATATGCGTGTGTGTGTGTGTCCGTGCATATATATATATAGGTATATAATATATGTATATGTTTATATATACATATATGTATACATGTAGTATATATTATATAACATATGATATAATTTATATATATATAATATAGTTATATATTTATATATACATGAATATATATATATATATATATATATATATA
>NC_068981.1:67629825-67632149 GCF_001194135.2 Octopus bimaculoides
TATATATATATATATATATTAATGTTATAACAGATGTGTGTATGTGTGTGTGTGCACGCATTTATCTATACTGATATGCAATAAATTTTAGTAACTGTTGTGGAATCCGTTTGTATATTATTCCAAAGATATTATTCGGAGAAATAATTAAATTAAAGAAATCTGTAATCAAATTAAATCTCGACACAACCAGTAACAACTTAGAAAAAACTATAATAATGATAATGTTCCTGAGGTTGTGATGATAGTGACTAAATAATAATAATAATAATAATAATAATAATAATAATAATAATAATAATAATAATAATAATAATAATAACAATAATAATGATAATAATCGCAACAACTATAATGAGGATGATGATAACAATAGTTACAAAAATCACAACAGCCGTCCCATAATACCTCATTACATAAGCATATCCTTGTATTGTAAATAATAAGTGCATTGAAAATAATAATGTTTCAAGTACGTCATTGTCGATGTTCAAAGAAACAACATACATGTTCGGTTGACTTCACCACTGATTCATGCTACACATTTGCCAACAATACTATAAATACACACGCACACATACACCCTATATACAGTAGCGGCCATGATATAAAGGTCAGTATGAACAGGTATATTGAAATATTTATTATAGAAAATTAACAAAACGTTGAGACTAGATGTTTTACACATATTTAGATATATTTAATATCTATCTTTCGTGGAAATTGCAAGTGCATGGAATGAATATGTGAATATGTTGTAAGTTATGAAGAAATAAACAAATAATCTACCAAATTGCAACAGCCAATATTTAAATGTCACTTAGAAAAACAATGAAAAACGGAACAAGAACAAAAAAAGAAATCCTTACTATCAACATTTTGCGAAGATCCCTATACTATCAATGACCTCCTGACATCTGTTACCACAGGTCTGAATTAATGTCTTGCAAAATTATGGAGCAATATTGTTCTATTCGTTTTTCGATAATTCCCAGAGCTCATCTTGGCTCTTTGGATTTCTCCTTCGCACCGCATTTCCAATAATCTTCCAAACGTTTTCTATAGGGTTGAGATCAGGACTTTGAGTTGGTCAGTTCCTGAGATCAACCCCTTCATCACTGAAAAATTCTTTGAGTCTCTTCACAGTGTGAGAGGGAGCGTTGTCCTGCATGATGGTAAGCGGTTGAACTGACGAGGATCGGGGTTCTGGGAGGGTATGGTGTCTAAGAATTTGCTTGTAGATTTCAGCATTGACACAGCCCCTTATAGACGATTAAGTGAACCAGGACGAACAGCAGAGATCACGCCCCATAGCATTACGCTGCCACCTCCATATTTCACTTTTTTCTTCACAAAGATAACGTTTCCCCACTTCTTCGTCGGATGTACATCCCACCATCGGAACAAATTACATTAAACTTAGATTCATCGTTAAAATGAAAGTGTGACTACTGTTCTTCTGTCCAAATGACATGTTCGTGAACGAAATGAAGACGGACTCTTTGATTCTTCTTGGAGATCAGAGTTTTCTTTGCCGGTGCTCGAGCAAACAACCCAGAACCTCGTAACCTTCGATAAAATGTTTTGCGTGATACGTCGACATCAGAAGTGGAGCTAAACTTGCGGGATATCTCAGCAGCCCTCTATACACTATCCGTCAGTGACATTCTAACCATAATACGGTCCTGTCTTCGAGGTCTACCGGTTTTGGATTTAGCATCTGTCGATCTTCATGACTTAAAACGAGCTACAATTCATTGCACTACAATTCTAGACTTTTCTACAGTAGTTGCTATCACTTAATGTAATTTGCCCTTTTGGTGGAGGCATAAAGCCCTTTGTTTTACATCACAGGACACCTGCCGTCTTTTGCAAGGCGCCACGTTGACAGCTCAATGTTCCAATAGTGTAAGATCATAAGAGGTAACTGTTAGCCCATTAACTATCTTCTAAACTACAAATACCTGGGTTAGTAGTTCATTTTTTTCTCAGTGATCCTTAACTTTTAGCAGCTGCAATTGGCGGATTGTTTGTATATTTCCTTACGAAATATTTACTTGAAATTTTCACAAAAGATACATAGGCGTAATATATCTAGACTCAACGTGTTGTTAATCTTCTACAACAACTATTTCAATACACTTGTTCTTACTAACACTTATATTATGGCCGTTATTGTATATGTTTATATATGCTGAAATAGACTATACCAAGATTCGAACGATGCATGCTGCGAGACTTTTCAGAACATATCAACTGTGAATGTGTATATGTATCTGTATATATATATATATATATATATATATATATATATATATATATAT
>NC_068981.1:67633063-67636649 GCF_001194135.2 Octopus bimaculoides
AGAGAGAGAGAGAGAGAGAGAGAGAGAGAGAGAGAGAGAGAGAGAGAGAGAGAGAGACAGACAGACAGACAGATAGGGAGAGAAATAGATAGGGAGAGATAGAGAGGTAGTGAAAGAGAGACAAGGAAATAGTGGGAGAGACAGAAAGTCTTATGAAGAAGATTAAGAAGATAGTTGAAACGAAATAGAGGGTGGGATTAAAAATGAAGCACATGAATTAAACAAAGATTATGAATAATGTTCCAATAAATTTAATATGCCTCGTTTGCATCACAAAATAATTCATAATATAGGGTGCTTGATATAAGTTGTTATGACTCATACGCATGTCATAGTAGTGAACGACATACTTGCGTATATTGTACAATATATAATGTATATATATTGTATATACATCTGAGCGTGTACATATAAAATATATGGATTAAATGTACATTCACGAGACACAAATCAAAATATCTCGATGCAGATATGACTAATTCAATGGACAAAGTGCACAACATTAAGAAATTGTGATGCAGCATTGGCTTAACATCCAAATACATGCAAAAGATCTATACATGCAAGAAAAATAAACATTGACCCTTGTAGAAGATGACGGAATCAAGATTTATGCGACTCGATTAAAACGTGTGGTAAGGAATGTGCACAGTTTAATTAGCCCCTGAAACAGGGCTTTTCTGCAAGATTTACATACACAGATGAAAGCAATAATAAGAGTTGTGTCAGTGAGAAACTGGCTGATTTTCATGAACATGGAAAAAACATAAGGATGAGCAGATTTCTGAATATTCACAAAAAATTACCTGTAACACCACGGAAATTTTCATGATAATTATATTAGAATAAAAGAATGAAGAAAATTTGACTGTAAATCACATGAAGAAGAACAGCTAATTACGAAGAATATATGATAAAAAGTTTTTCTGTGAACACTAAATAAAATCATTCTTGCTGGAATTTAATGAAGAAACTGGCTTCAAAACGTCGGTGTCACACAAAGGTGGGTTCTTTCACCTAATAATTTCAAGGCATTTCTAGATTATATGAATATGAAGCCTTTTAGGTTTTTAAAGGATGACATAGATTTCATAGAATATGATTTAAAATTTAGAGATACAATAATCTAACTTTATACAAATATAAGAGGAAATGGAATTGAAATATGCTATGAAAACTACAAAAGGGTATCAAAATGATAGAGTGGGGGAAATTTGAATACCCTGCAATAATAGAAACAAAAGACCTGAAATCAAAGAGAACACGATATCGAAATGTAAATGTATAATAGCTTTAGTAAAATTATAACTATGTTAGAAAAACTGAAGATTAAAATAACACAGAAAATAGTTTTGAGATCCATAATTCTTTTTCAATTGTATTCGATGGTGAGAACCATAGGCATTTGAGACTGAAACTTTGAAACATAATCATAGCCTAGGAAATGAAGTGTCGCAGCAATATACTTCGTATTCTACATTAACGATAGTGTTCAGAAAAATGTTTTGGGGAAACAGCGTCTACTATCAACAGGTGGAGAATGACATATGTTGGTCATAAAACATGACACCTTGTCTATAGTGAATATAGTCACGCATGAACAATCCACTTCTTTGGATGAAAGTGATATAGACAGAACGTACAAGGAATAGTTGAACAACATCAAGGGATGAAGAGGAATGTAGATGGTGGAAGACAAATGTAGATGGACTTGAGGGTTGTTCTCTTACTGTGATTTGCTCCCCTATGAAAATAATTTTACTGATTGAATTTAAGCATGTACTGAAAAATGTAAATTAATTATTTCGTTTTATTCAAGTGTGTTGAATGTTGGCTGTTGTGAGGTTATTTGGAAACCAGATTTCTTGGCAAGAATTGAACCTAAATACATATATCACAAAGTAATTTTCTGTCAGTCAACCGATCCTGTTTTCTAACTCTTATTTGTTATGCTAATCAAACACTTCAAAAAAAAAAAAAAAAAGAAAAAAAAACGCGGTGTGAATGGAAAAAATATGAATAGGTATCACTTCTCACAATTGGTTATCAATAAATTCTTATGCAGAAAATAGTTTTAAACTACAGGGAAAATAAAATGAGCGATTAGCATAATGTTATTTCAGTCTTTGATACACGCACATAATGATTCTCTATAAAAACAAGTTCACAGACCAAATTACCTCAGTAAACTGGATATTTACTCATTATTACTTTAAAGAAAGTAAAACGTCTAGTTGCGTTAACAATTACTTCCTCACTCTAGCCAATATACTCTCATTGAAACAAATATATGCTCATTAGTCTACCAATTTACTACCTATATTTCACTAATAAATACCGCATGAAATATATTGGGAGAAGAGCAGTCCTTTAATAGAATAAATTTGCATATTTATTCAAATGAAATCTAATTAACTTCCTTGATCAAATCTTTAAGACTGAATCTACAGATCCCTTCACGATATCATTTACTGATTTCTACAGAGCCATAGCGAAAGTCACTAATTTTACATAGTTCATCAGATAATTGCACAGATAACAAAGTTAATGAATTCTCAGCCTTCTGCTTTCTTCCACATTAAAGTTCAAATGAGTATATTTCGAGACTAATTTCACTTTCATATATGCACAGTTATTATAATATATTGAAGCTTCTTTTCTTTTTCTTATTTTGTACTTTCTATATTTTATACTAAACGCAAGTATGCACTCAATTTGTGTTTAGACTTCTCCAAGCTAAACATGCCTTGTTACTTGCTCTACACAGACTCATATATGTAAATGCATACATAAACATACATTATACACGTACGTGTGTATGTACATATGTGTGAGTATGTATGTACGTAGCATTATGTATACATGTGAATATGTATGTGTGTATATGCGCGTAATGTGTGAGAAAGAGATGAATAAATCTAACTCCATCTTCGAAACTTATTATGACCCAGTAAGGTAGCGTCTGCAATAGCATGTAGATTATACTGGTGACTTAGTCCTAATTTCAGACACACTTGCAGGAGTCACCGCCCCTTTTTCATAGTCTAGAATATACCATATGATTGAGCTGTATGTTAATGTGGGAAAAGCACAATTCTTCAGATACATTTTGGTAAGTATATAATCTTCATTATCTGGAAGCTCGGTATAACTTATGAATTGTTTCACCTACCACGTACTCTGCAATAAAGTACGCAAAACGAGGTAAGTTAAGAAACATATCAGTAAAGATTGTGCAGTACTTCTGAACATAATATAGAAATCTAAGCATTTACAGAAGCATAAAAAAAATTTCTTCTGCAGAGTGTTTGTCTGTAGTGCTTTCTTTCTCTTTTACCTAGAAACTAAAGTAAAGTCTTAATACTATGCTGGTTGTCATCTTCATGCAGACGTTTGTGCTATTTTACATATATCCTGTCAATCCTATCACTATATAATACAGGTCTGCAATGTTGCTACCCAAAGTATAAGACACGATTAATATTTCGTTGGATATTGCTGAAGATGTAAATAGGAGCTGCTTAGTCAACCATGTTTCGTTTACTCTAAGAAGAGTATATATATATATATATATATATATATATAT
>NC_068981.1:67636814-67640269 GCF_001194135.2 Octopus bimaculoides
CTCTCTCTCTCTCTCTCTCTCTCTCTCTCTCTCTCTCTCTCTCTCTCTATATATATATATATATATATATATAGATATTATACATATATACATTCATAAATACACGCGTGCACACACACACATATATATATGTATGTATGTGTGCGTGCGTATGTTTTAAATGCATGTGCATGTGTATCAATGAATATAATGAATGAAGGAATTTTGTGCTTAAGGTAAACATTTAACTACTTTTAAGGGACAAATCACGTGTAAAAAATGTTTAGTCTTGTTCTCGTTCTAATGAATGAAATCTCAAAATTCACAATGCAAGCCGATGTTTAACATAATTTTAACATTTACATTTTCTCCTATATTCTGAGTCTGTTCTGTAAATATAATATACAGAACAGTGGAAAGAGAGAAAGAAATTACGTTATATAATGTAATGATCATTATTTTAATATTGGCTTTCTTAATATTACTCCAACCAAATTCATTACTTGCTGGTGAAATAAAAGTTTGTATAAGGCTCCAAATTACTTGTTGAAGGTTGAAGCAGAACTAATAGTATCTTACCTGAGTCATTAGAACGTTAAACAAGACGACAACTACTAAAATGTATATCTTGTAGGCACTGAATTCATATTTCCTGCGCTTAACTTAGCCTTCCTTTCTTCTGGGGTCAATAAAGGAAGTTGGGATCGAATACTGAAATCGCTATATTCGACTCAGTGTGGTAGTGAACATGACTATTCAATAACGAGCAAACACCCAACCACACACACATAAAAAAGCATACAATCAGCCATCTAAAGTAGCGGGACGCAGCATAGGTACACGTTGGGATGACGCTGTCAAAGAAGCAGAATCAAAAGGAATTCATGGTGATTAAAACGTTGGGCAACGTGAAGAAGTTAAAATTCACAAGAATTAAAGTTAACCTTTAGGCAACAAAAATTTTGCAATTCCAAATCATATCACTGTTACTGAAATATTATTTGAGCTAAAAAAAAAAAATAGCACTGCACAAGTTCAGTTTGTGAGCTTTTCTTTGGAAAAGCAAGAAGATTTGAAACAACTGTATAGGAGAATCACGATCTGGTTAGTATATTGCAACTTAATTTATCCCTTCTCATACATATATACATACTGTGTATTGGGTTATGTGTTTTATATATACTCATATTACGATATTTTATTCCTGTCCAATAATTCATGGTATCAAGTGATAGCTAAACGTTAATTTACGGTTCTGTTTGAAACTAAATTCAAAATAGCTATTTATTTGTTTAGACAGGAAAAAAAAATAATAATTTGATTTAACTTCGTAAGAAATTTCACACTCTGAAAATAAATTGGATTTAGTAAGATAAATATGTATTGTTTTACAACAGGTTTAACCAGTTCAGTAGCTCTCTCTCTCTCTCTCTCTCTCTCTCTCTCTCTCTCTCTCTCTCTCTCTCACACACACACAAACACACACACACACAGACACACACACACATGCACACACGCACTTAACAAACCACAAGTCTGTGCATGTGGTTTGCGTGTATTTGTGTTTGAATATACGTGCACATGCGTATATATACATATATATATATATATATGTTTGTATATTTTAATATACATATAAAAATGCGCATATATTTATATACATATGCACATATATGTATTCATATACTTTATTCATACGCACGCACATATAAAGGCATGTGCGTATATATAATGTAACAGAAAAGTAAGTAGAAAGAAAAAATAAAGTTATCTTAACACTTGTTAAAGTATCGATATGATATTTGTTAAAAAATATTTTTATTTATATAACTTTCTAGATCTAAAGTAAATATATCCACTAAGATAGTATCTTCAGAAAAAGAAAAAAAAGAAAAAAAAACAGACGACAAAAATGGAAATTATTACTTTGAAAAAATTATCTGTGGAAATATAAAGTATATTTGCTCGTGAAGATATATATTTCAACGTAACTCACAAAAGTATATTATAAACAGGAAAAAATATCTATTTGAATATAACTTACAAAACTGCAGAGCATCTATTAGTAGGTTATAATATATTTATCTTTATATCTTAATTGATTATTACTAAATTTATGTGATCTGAATGATTAACACAATTTACATTTTAAAATGTCAAATTTAAATGCAAACGGATAGTAGAGTCGTATATGTTAGTATACTGTTAAAATACTTAAATTAAATTGCTTGGCCGAAAATTTAAACTTGGTTGTCAATGAGAGAAGTATATAAAATAATTAAGCAAAATTGCAAAACAAGAGCGTATTCGCGTTGTCCTGAATCAAATCAGCGTGCATAGGCTAATTGAAGACAGAGACTCTGCATTAAGTTGCATTGTTTTAATGTATAAAATAAATTTGGACATTACAAAAAATTGACGTTAAAAGTTGGAGTCATAATACTTTTATTTATGTGATACGTTTATTTAGTGTGAAGCGACTGCTGTTATCGTTAAGTCTAACTCATCGTAAGGTAAATACTACCATGAGTGATATCCAAACTACAGTGGAGAAGGCTAGCCACTGGATTTGGTCAAAAAGAGACGATGAGCTTTGTTTTTAATAACCAGCTGATCTAGCAGGCGGGGCCTCATATCAATGAGGGGGCCAGTGCGCATTGATGCTGTCGAGAGGTAGGCCCCAAACGGCGCGCATTCTCTCCTGATGACCTCATACACTTGCTGGCTTCCGGTATGCGGAGTTCTCGACTGGTAGCACTTGCATGTGGGAGTTGTTTGCAAGACATGTTGTAGTCATAATACTTTTATTTATATGATAATAGACATCCGGATGTGAAATATTACGCATCAAAAACTGGACAGTATTCAAGGAAACATTTCGAAATGAATACGTGAAAATGATATCTTAATTATATACGAGTATCTGTTAAGCTTCATGAAGCTTGAGAATCATTCTTTAGTTACAATGTAAATGTTATTCTTATCTTTCATACCTTATATATATGTGTGTGTGTGTATGTGCGTGTGTGTGGTTGCGTGTGTATAAGAGAGTGTGCATGCACGTATTAATACATACACACTCACAGACACACACACATATATTGTGAAGGCTCTTGGTCTAGTGGTTAGATTGAACTCACGATCGCGTGATCATGGTTTCAGTACTCGGATCGAGTGGCACGTTGTGGTCTGAAGCAAAACATTTCCACTCACATAGCTGTGCGATCACTTAGACACCTGTTCAAGTAATGTCAATTTGACGGATGGATTGAAATGATAAACAATACAAACATTTGATCACTAGACAAATCATTTGTGCAGAGAGTTTAGTAAGAAAATGCAGAACAATTTTTGCACACACGCACACACGCACACACTCTCTCTCACACACACTCACACACACACACATATATACTATGTATGCATATGTATATATATATATATATATATATATATATATATATATATATATATAT
>NC_068981.1:67640613-67642267 GCF_001194135.2 Octopus bimaculoides
TATATATGTGTGTGTGTGTGTGTGTGTGTGTGTGTGTGTGTGTATGTATATATGTATATATACATGCATGAAAGTATGTATGAGATTGTTTGCCAATGCGATGCATTATATATAAAAATAAACTATTAGAAAATTAGAAACCTTGCAGTATTTCGGAGATATTGTAACCCTGTGGCTGAAAACTTATATTGAAATAACCACTAGTACATACAGCTGCCAAATTTTACGAATATACATGAATAATTATCTGTGTTGTCAGTGAATGATTGGGAATTTCCGATGTTTGTACTGTGATGATTCATATGTTATTCTGAGTCCCAAAACTGATTCATAAGTTATTCTTATAAGATATATTTTTAATTAGCACTCTGCAGTTAGATTAGGAAAAATATTTGCGTCCAACTTCAGTGCAATGTCATCAATCTTTGAGAGGAGTGGGTTAGTCGGTTAAATCGAACCGAAAACTTGACTGGTAGTTTATATGTCTGGCATTCAGAAGAATAAAGCGAAACTGACCTCAGTGGGATTCTGTCAATCTATCGACCTGGTTCGACGAAATATTACAGATAAATAACATAACTTACATTCTAATTCACAGAAAGAGTGGGTGTGTTCTTTAATATACACGAGGGCACGTGTACATGTAATCTTAATTTAATATCTGTAAAGTATTGGGTATTTTGAGAGTTTAGGGCTAAGAACCTATCGTTATTTATTTTAGTCCCTTTACGTCAAAATTTCGTTTCTGTCCATGTCAAACTAAACGTTTCTTTTCTTTTTGGCATCAAGTGAATATACATCAAACGTTCGGTAATTTATTCACCATTATCCCTAACTATATAACGTATTTGTTTCGAATTCAAATATCGATAATTTAATGCTTTATGGCTTAGAAGCTAACATTATTTTGCAACATTTCGGGAGATTTTCTGTCTAATCCGATTAATTATAAGGGTTCACGGAGGGGGCACTTGTGTTTTTTACAAATTAAAATAAGATATGACGCGACAAAAGATAGAATGTAATTCAGATTATTAATAAAAAAAAGGTGAAAATATGGTAAATTTACAAAAATATTTTTCTTTGAATGAATAGAAAAGAAATGTAAACCTTTCCCCTTTTGAAATTAAAGTTAATTTGTTTTTGATAAACTGAAATAGCTAAACAATTTACGGTTTCAGCTGTTGATGCTATCAAGGAAACAAATATAAAATCTATGATATTATGTAGCATGAATCGCTAAGTGGCTAACATTTAACGCGCTACCACGTGATTTCAAGCACTGCTATGTGGGAAATATATTTCATCCCCCCCCCCACACACACACAAACACACACATAGATAGATGTAGATATAGATATTATATCTGTGTTTGTGTAAGTGTGTGCTTAAAGAAAGTGATTATTCTATATATGCATGCCGACCAAAGCCTTTTGAGTGGATGTGGTCGTGTGGTAGATGGAAACTGATAGAAATATATACATATAGAGTTATTAATATTTCTAAGTCTCTCTAAAGGAGACTACGGCAGCGGTACTGGAAATTAATAGTTATCGCCAAGCCAACATGGCAGTCCCAAAATTAGGACGAAAGCTGCCGTGAATTAGCTCCAAGAAGCCATCGCCTCTAGCTAGCTATGTGACACACGAAACCT
>NC_068981.1:67642577-67646131 GCF_001194135.2 Octopus bimaculoides
ATATATATATATATATACATATATATAGATATGTATGTATGTATATGTATATATTTGTTGTCTGTGTCTGTGTTTGTCACTCCAACATCATCACTCGACCACTCATGCTGGTGTGCATACGTCCCCGTAACTAAGAGGTTGGGTAAAAAAAAAGAAAGGCCGATAGAATAAGTATTAGGCTTACGAAGAATTTGCTCGACTACACCCCTTTAAGGCGGTGCTCTAACATGACCGCAGTCAAATTAGAAGTAAAAGAATAAAATAATATGTATACTCACACACACATATATATATATATATACACACACATATATGTATGTGTGTATGTGTGTACGGACGGTGTCTCTGTCAACCTGGAGCGGAAGATATCCGGCTGGTCACGACAGATAATAACAATTTACTCTGCTCCTAAGTAAGAGTAGTGTGGTTAATAGGCAATTGTGAGAGTTGGGTATTTCACTTGGATTTGAATAGTGTGTAAACTTTGAGTATTTCCAGAAATCTTTTCAGAAATAATGAACCTTTATGGCTGCTAAAAGATAAAATCATCCGTACTTTTTTAATGGCTGCTTTAAACTTCGGTGCTTTTCATCTAAATACAATGTACATCTTCGTTGAAAATTAATCTGTATTGATATGATCTTTTCACGATATTCCAAATCGTGGAATCATTTTCATATCAACTTTCATTTTAATTTCCTGCCTATTTAATGCAAAGATTTAGAATCAACATTATCTCTATAATTCTTTCCACCAGTCTGAATGTAAAACTAGATAAACAATCTAGCCACAGACAACAACATAAACATAAGCGCAAAATAATTAAATAATTAACCAACTTGACTAAAAAAGACCGTGTGCACCGCCTCGCTAGGCGTTCATAGTACATTTTGTTTCAGGGTCAAAAAGCCAATCTCCTAACCAAGTCTAATCTGACATTAACTACATCTCCAAAAATGAATTGGGTTTAGTTAGCAAGCGTATAATCGACTTTGTTTGTAGTATGATTATAAAGGCTACGACATCATGAAAACGGTAATGCAGTGTTTGTGCTATTTAATGATTCAGTAGTGTAGAAACCCAAGCGCAGGATATGCAATTAATGCAGTATAAGGATATGTACGCATAAATATCTTAATCTCTCCTTCTCACTGTTCTGGAATCCAGAAAATTATTTAACATTTGTAGTGACCTTTACTCCAATATTGACACCAATATTAAAATGAATACTATTAATTTGGCTTCATATTAGGATGTCTTCTATTTATTCATAAAGGAGAATGAAATACTTTTCAACACTTACATCACAAGCTAAAATGGTGCGGATTACGGAAGCTAAAGTAGTGCGCAACAGTGCACTTCTCTCGCCTAGCGAAACACGCCTGTATACAGCTGCACTGTATAAAGACGGTTGTTGAGCACTTTCCTACAATGTTCACAGTTATACTATAGAGAGATTCAGAAGCAACCTAACAAGGATATTTAAAAGTATCAGCAAATACACACGCGCACGCACACACACACGCACACACACACACACACACACACACACACACACACACACACACACACACACACACACACACACACACACACACACACACACACACACACACACACAAGAAAACATATTAGATCAAAGCCAGAAGGGAACCAGTTCCTTACAGTCAGCCAAACATGAGCATTAATATGATATCTCGTCACTGCCAGCCTCAGTTAAGAATTTCATCGATAGAGTTAGAAGGATATTCAGCTACCCTGTACCAGGATCTTTAAGAGACTGGTGATGGTCAAATTTTTGTATCAGGATCTTAGATCAAATGTTTTGTTGTAAAGTAAAGAGGGTTTAGAAAATGGGGTTGGGCTTTTTATATTAAAAGGAGCAGTTTAATTGTACTGTTTAACTTTAACTTGGGTGTCGCTTGCTGGAAAAGGGACAGATTATCTGGGTGGTAGACAAGTACTCTACTTACGATTAAGCTTCGTGCTTGTAGGACTAATACTCATTTTAACTGGTAGGCAGTATAATTGTTTCTTTACATATCTCTTTTAAACCTGCCATTAAGTATTAAGAGTAATAAGCATTTTTGACCGAGCCTTAATAATTTTAATTCTGTGGTTGAAAGACTTCCAGTCAGTATGTGAATATGAGTTAAATAGCAATTGTAATGTTTTTAGTCGATACAGTGCAACTACAGTAGTTGTTAGTGTGATTGTGGTAATAAAGGTCAGCGCTTAACTTCAAATCATAAGAACTTGTTTTTGTGATATTCCTTACTCTGGGTGATTTTTATTATTGTGGCATTCATTAAACATATTTTATAGGTGCTTCGGCGAAGTGTCGAGAAGAAATCAATTCTAAACGTTTGTGTCTGGACCCTTAATGTTCTCCTGGAGCAATAAATTAATGGGGTGCAAGAATATCTCGTTTCAGAAATCGTGTTTTCGTTAGAAAATTTACGTAAAAGAACTAGTTTCCTTGTCTATTTTCATATTACTTCTGTTTGCACGCCTGTAATTACATGCCCAATTTTAACTGTTTCATTTGTTTTTTATTTTTCATACTGCGTTAACGATAGTGTTTTCTATTTTACTTCAGTCCAAAATCTGTTTATTAACCTGGTAACACTTTCTAATTCATTCTACAAGTTAAAAACAAAGCAACTATTTCTTGTATTATTTATGTAATGATGAAAACTTTAATAATTGTCTAACAAAATTTCCCGTATTTTCCGTATATTGTTGTACACTTAACTTCCTGATCTGCTACACCTTAACTAAACTACCCTGAGCGTTTTCGATTCTATTCTATATTGTCTAAGCCTTTCGCTAGTAGATGTTTTTGTCAAAACACTGACATTCTTTAAGGTGGCGAGGTGGCAGAATCGTTGGCACGCCGGGCGTAATGCTTAGCGGCATTTCGTTATCCATCGCTTGAACTTGAGTTCAAATTCCGCCGAGATCGACTTTACATATGATCCTTTCGGGGTCGATAAAATAAGTACCAGTGGAGCACTGGGATCGATGTAATCAATTTAGTCCCTACCCCGCAATTGCTAACCATATGCGGAAATTTTAAATGAGGTTACTGAGATTCTGAAACTAGTAATCTTTTTATAGAACTTAAGCTGCGACACTGCCATAAATGCATAAACATGTAAGTAAAACACAGAGACATAACTACCTAGCATTCCTTTGGTTATGATCACGTGGGATCCAGTTGATCTGATCAACGGAAGGGCCTGCTCGTAAAATGAACGTGTAAGTGACTGAGCATAGGAAAAACGCACCGCCACGAAACGAACACACGATTGTGAGTCGAATATGCTAACTATGAGCCTTCAAACACATACACACCCATTTAGACAAACACACACACACACACACACATATATATATATATATATATATATATATATATATATATATACACATACATATGTTCAAATACATGCGTGTGTGTGTATGTGTGACTGTACAGACACGCATGCACAAACACACATGTACATATGTATATTATATATATATATATATATATATATATATATATATAT
>NC_068981.1:67646141-67648294 GCF_001194135.2 Octopus bimaculoides
ATATATATATATATATATATATATATATATATACATATGTCTGTATAAGTATATGTATGTATATGTTCGTGTGTGTGCTTGTGCTCGCGCACGTGTGTTCAGATAGTATTTGTTTGTGAATGTGTTTACCTAGTATAGTCATATTTTCTCTCTTATACTGAATATTTTGATTAAATTTATGCTATGTAGTTTTTAGATACATTCAAGGGCATTTATTACTGTTTCGACAGCTAAATATGAAGGATGTAGTACATGATTGGCAAGTTTGAAATACTTCATACTGTTCAATGAAATTGGGAAAATGTAAGAAATCTAAAATCTAAAATAATCCAATAATAGTTTTATGACCGGAACTGAAGCAATTATATACTCTAGTTCTGAATAAAGTAGAGTGTTTGAATTTGGAAGTGAGATGTAAATGTTTCTTCAAAGATAAAAACGGCGATAAGTTCAAAGCAACAACAAAAACAGATGCAATATAATCTATCTGTAGAGAGACAATATTTCATGTCAAAATAAATAAACCAATAATGAAGAAATGATAAAAATAATTTATATATGTATACATTTGAAACGTTTTTATTGCAAAAACGGAGATTAGAGTGACATTTGAAACCAAAGAATATTTAAATAAATTCTGTCAAATTCGGTAAACTTTATAATTATATTTTCCTTTCAATTTAGAATTGAATTTATTTCATCGATATTGATAAACAAAATTTGTTGATGTAATATGTTGTCTACATAAGGTTAATGTAAAAATGTATCTGTATCTCCATCTTTGGAAATTAATATATCTGCACGACATGTTTACAAATGGTAATATAAACTATATTATGGTTTAACTTAATATTCTTTTTTCTTACAGCAAAAAATATCTATTGACTTCAGTGAGTTTAACAAATTTCTCGATGCTTGAGGAAAGGCATTCAGTTATTCAATTTACAAATGTTAATGATTAAAAGCATGAGAAGAGACGAACGTGACAAATACATAAGGTTTCCTTCTTCACTTGAAAATACAATCGCTTCTACTCTTTCACTGAGATGCAACTAACAAACAGCAACAATCTGGACCCAGCTAAATGAAGTGGTAAAGTCACTATTAATCAGTTCAGGTATATTAAATCTCATGGAACAAAGTTCGCACTTCGCTTTCTCTAGTTGCAAGTAGTTAGGAAGAAAAATATCTCTATTGGGTACTAGTCAACTTCTTTCAGTCATTCTATTTTCTCTCCTCATAAAGAAACAGGAATAATAGGAAATGCCTACACTTGTATATATATTGACAAATTATTGGATAATTGTTCTAACACCTCAATCAGTCAGCTATTTGATTATTGTAGAAAATTTACCATTGCAGCAGAGTTATATAAAAATGATCAGCAGCTGAAATTCTAACAGATAATTGTCCCTATCACTTTCTGCAAACAAATCCTAAATTTCCTTTTTTATATATTCATACAGTGGATTAAAACCTAAAATTCTTTGTCAATCATGGCGTACATCTCTTTATTTCATGAATATGAGGTTCTGTTTCCAACGGCCCTGCAGATTACACAGCTGCTTAGTTACCCTTCAAAATGATATACATACCAAGTAGAATAACTATGCTAAATGTTCATGGTTTTAATAGTATTTAATAGTATTAAATTGTAAAGAAAGTTTCAAGCAAAGCTAATTTACATTTAGAACTTTATAATCGGAGATTAAATAAATTCCATTCTTCCTTTCCATTTATCAGCTACGTTCATTTACAGTGAGTAAGACTGAATAGCACCGGTGTGAATCATCCTCATTGAATGATTAAATATAATGTACTATTTGTATAAAGAACCATTACCTCTGTTTCTTTATATAAATACACACAAAGACATGTGGATGTATATATGTTTGCCTATATATATATATATATATATATCATCATCATCGTTTAACGTCCGCTTTCCATGCTAGCATGGGTTGGACGATTTGACTGAGGACTGGTGAAACCGGATGGCAACACCAGGCTCCAGTCTGATTTGGCAGAGTTTCTACAGCTGGATGCCCTTCCTAACGCCAACCACTCAGAGAGTGTAGTGGGTGCTTTTACGTGTCACCCGCACGAAAACGGCCACGCTCGAAATGGTGTCTTTTATGTGCCACCCGCACAAG
>NC_068981.1:67651518-67656305 GCF_001194135.2 Octopus bimaculoides
TATATATATATATATATGTATATATGTATATATGTATATATATATGTATGTTTGTATATAAGTATGTATGTTTGTATATAAGTATGTATGTATCTAAGGGTATTAAACAATTGGCAGTCGTATTTCAAACATTTACTGCGGTGTGCAATATTGGGCTTATGAAAGCAGTTATTCTCCAAACATTTTAATAACTGAAATAATTTTCCGAAGTGTATCAACAGCTTTCATTCGTTGTTAATTTTAATGGGAAATATACTCCACATTCTGGTTATATACTCTACATTCCATTAATACTGTATTGTATGAATATGAATATTCTGTACCTATTATACCCCAAGTAGTCTTTCAGCAACTCAAGGGGACGTGCTGGCAGAATCTTTATGACGCCGGACAAAATACTTAGTGATAAATTCTGCAGTCATGTACTGCGGTCAATATAATTGACTAATCTACTTCCCTAAATTTCAGTCCTTATGCCTATAAGATTATTTCAGTGACTCTAATTTCGCTATTATAGAATAGAATAATTATAGAATGACAATGTGTCCTAATGAAGCTGAACCACATAACAAATAATCTCACGCTGTCACTAAACCAAACAAACATAAATCAAACGGATTTGACAAAAATAAACCAGAGTTGGATAATTAGATGTCTTCCTGACGCTATGCTAAAATTGCAACATACACAAATTAGAAAGAAACAAACAAGAGTTAGAATCTTAGAAATTATAAGACTTCATTATTGTAAGAGAGAATCTTTCAAGTAATGTCTTAGAACCAACTTACTAAACTGATGGAAAAGCAGTTTTCTGAATCAACTAGAAACAAATGACATAAATAAACAAAGGCCAAAGAGACATTAAAAAAAGAAACAAGTAACTTTGGTGGTGCAAGAAGGTAAGAATGAAAATTATATAAAGTCAAATTAAAATATAGGCTAAATCACAATAGAAATGAAACCGATCATATCGCTATGATATTCATAGTAAATCATTCTCAGAATAGATTTCGACTTAATTACTCATAAACTCATCCATACAGTTGACAAACAATATTTCAGTAATATCTATAACAATACATTCCATCTAAATGTTATTGAATTACAGAATATATTGTGACTCGTGACCTACTGTGGAGTTTATGACTGTCCCTCCTATTTACCTTTATGTTTTCCCCCTTATTTATTCAACCTACCCGTAGTACATACTAAAAACGAACTGCTAACTAAAAGAATACTAGTTATACTGCATGGAGATTAGCAGTTAGCTATAAAAAGAAACCATATATGTCGTAGAGGGTCCCACTCTTTTCTAGGTTGTAGGCCTACTATGTAACTCTGTTGGTATGACAGTCAGGCAAATGGGTGCTTTTTGAAGGGTTTTTTTTAAAGCTTTTCGAAGGGATCCTGGTAGAGGATTTCCGTGAACTCTTGTGAGAAACCGTCTCCTTTACACTTTCCAAATATAATAAAAATATAATAAAAAACTAGAAGTACACCTAATGCCTAATTGCCCTGTTGTGGTGCACTTTGGTCTAAACTCTATCCCATTCATCCTTTCTTCATTGCAGAAATCTCACATACTTTACCTCTCCAATACAGAAACCTTTGTACTCCTGTCTTTAACCCATTGCCTCTTCCACACAGAGCCCTTATTCAGACTTGGTCTTAAAATATTTTGTCTACGTTTTCGTAAATACTACTCTCCCTCTCGCTCTCTCTGTCTCTGTCTCTCTCTCTCTCTCTCCCCCTCTCTCTCTCTCTGCCATAGATTTATGTATCCTAGATACAGAAAACATAGCTTCTTGTTACCTTGTTACACTGATTCAAATTCCCGCATCTCTCCAAATGCTAGATTTTACTATCATTAAACATCTTTCATGTCAGATGAATATCTTTAACATAGATTCTTAGACTTTGACCCTTTACTTCAAAGCGAGAAACTACTTCAGCCCACCAAAATTACAAAACCAATTAAAGCGAATCATGTACAGCTGCGATACACAGGAGCATTTCACACGGCAATCATAGAAACGACACGTGATTTCTTGGCAGGCAATTTCTCACAGACACATTCCATCCTCAGGTCCAAAACCGGGCTCTATCTTCTTATCTTTTCTACATATGCTGCAATATTCTATGCTCTTCAGTACTGGTAGGCCATGTGCCATCGCTACTCTGGCACTTATGTCTGCCTCGTCGATCATTCTATTATCACGTAGTGCTAATACACAAACCAAGGTTCAGTATTAACACTACATTCAATCCTTGTTACGCAGAGCGTCGACCCTCTAGAAAGTCTATTATTTACTGACCTTTCCTGCATTCATCGACTGGTAGCAGTTTAAGTAAACTTTAATGATATCAACTTCAATTTTATGAAGTGAGGTCTGCGTTGTCTAGGATACTGCCCCTTATTCGTAACTTCATGAACAAAATGGTTTGCAAATGTCTGTATTCCAGTTATGAATATTCAACTGTCAGTGTATAAATGAATATATGAGTTACTTAATACATTCATTTTTACACTGGCAATTTTCTCAAATCTGGTGTACTTACTGGAATGGTTTTATTTGTTATTCGTTTCCTAATACGGTTTCAACTGACTAGATTTCATAAAATCAAAAACGTTTGCAGCACGTTAATTTAATGTATCTTTATTTTATTTTATGTTATTCCACCAATTATGAATTTTTTAGTATTGTTCATATTGACTTTGTTTTTTGATGTTGTTCCTTGCGTTTAAAGAAATTCATTTTTATAATTTATTTTTATATTTAAAGCTTTTAAAACATCTTTTATTTTGGTTTGGCATTAACATTGAAATATTTAAAAGTATGGTTTTTCTTTCCAACCTCCCCATTGTTTTTGTTTTGTATTAGCGGTCGTCTTACTTTTGTTGTCATAATTGTGTTTCTCGTTTTTGGAAGTTATATTAAGCCTGACCTAGCAATTTCAATACATTTGCAATAATGCTTTTTAAAGTTTGTTCCTTACGCACTAAATATATAGTTTTCATAATATGGAACGTCGACGACACAAGAGAACCGAAAATAATCCACATTGCTACATAGTCTGACTACTCAACATTATTTAGAAATGAAAATTAAAATTAATAACATAAAAAAAATAGTGATACATAACGAAAATGAAATACATAAAAAGAACGTTTGTATAGGATATAAAAGCGACGAATAAAATTCGAAATGTGAAGAAAGGAAATAAAAAGTAATAAAATAATATAAATGAACAAGAACAAGATGTAATGTATGTGTGTATGTATGTATATATGTATGTATGTATGTATGTATGTATGTATGTATGTATGTATGTATGTATGTATGTGCATATATACATACATATATATGTATGTATTTGTGTGTCTGTATTTTACATATACGTATGTGTTTTAGTATAAAAGCTTCAGGCAAAATATAGAAAGAAACTAAATAAAAAGTAGCATTGTTTATTGATGAATATTGAAATGCTCGAATAAAATGTAAACTACATCAATAGACTACATAGTATTGAATATAAATTGTTAATTGGGAATCACGGTTGAAATAGCTTACAATTCTTAAAATATTCTAATAAAGATATTTGTTTATTTATTTGATTGCATCTTTCAGATGTTCATTTCCCCAAACTTTTCCATTCGTCTACATACGTGCATACATACGTACGCACAGACATTCATGATTACGTATATACAAGCATAAATGCATATATATACATATATATATATATATATATATATATATATATAGACAGAGAGAGAGATAGAGAGAGAGAGAGAGATAGCAAGAATGCATTCAGATACATAGATCATGAGATATGTACATATAACCATGCGTACAAAGTTAAGTTCAACAGTCCTCACTCATGAGACAGAATGCAAAACGACTGCTTCAGATCTTATAAGCCTTTCAAAAGGAATATACCGAAGCGTATCTGTGCACTTATTGTGCCCTAAATCCATTGACATCACTTTAATAACTCCCAAACTCTGCAAACAAGATCGTTTGCATCAGTATTCTTTCTATGTTGCCTGTTCGCAGAACGAGTACTACAAATGCTTTAGTATTGACGAATATGTATCACACATGGTTGCCGTGCACAAAGACACAGAAACCAAAGAATATCATGAAAGATTTAAAATCTATATCAGTTGAAGATTTCACCTCGCAAAAACAAGATACTCATCAATACGTTTGTAGTAACAGTGCTGTGCCGTTATTGACGATAATTAACTGGTGAGTATATGGAATTCCCTGCCATGAATACTGAATACTGCAAGATTTCATATCAGGAATCTTGCAAAACAAATTCATAAACGTATGTATGTATACATATATATGTATATATGTATATATATGTACAGAGATCATTTGATAGGCATCTTAATAACCGTTGTTATTAGTTCGGTAGCCTCCAGCAGGTGGATGGGTATAAGTGTAAACGGTAGGAATGCTAATATTCTTATTTCATCATCCAGTCAATAGATTAGTTAGCGTAATCGCAACTTGTTCTCCAACTCCAATCCTAATAAAACACTAACTGCAGCTGCCGTGTAGTAATACATACATGGCAATTTATTTGCAATCGAATTTTATCCTCCGGTATTTCGAATATGCTCGTCGAAATGAGCGATAATTTTAGCATATACCAAAAAATAATGATATAATACATCAGTGTAAATAAATTGGTATGCTTTTGAAATATTTGTAACATCTACTGCTATATTGATCTTCATTTATATATATATATATATATATATATATATATAT
>NC_068981.1:67657050-67658516 GCF_001194135.2 Octopus bimaculoides
TATATATATATATATATATATATTATCTGATGAATAACTACCGGGACTGCTGCCATAGTGACAAAAGTAAACTACGAAGAGTAAAGCCGCTCGGCACAAATTAAACTTAAACTCTGCTGTGCATGCACACTAAGTTTTAACATCCCAGCACACTTTCACTGTTTACAGCACTACTTACAAAGAAGGTGTCCAGAGTGTTATCAACGCATTAACCAGGACACCGTTGAGCAGAGTTTCTGCTTCACATTTTGTCAAAAGCTTGGCGATACCTACGCAAATTTCTCAAAAATATTTAATCGTTCTCGATACAATCTAGATCTTGTACAACTGAAACCCGTCTGACTTTTTGGTCAGCTGAAGTCAGTTTTGGCACAAACTCGGCAGACACGCGTCTCATACCAAAATCTTCAGTGATAATGAACTGAACTGAACTGTAACTAATCTGCTCAGCCTCTGGTAAATCACAGACAGTGATTCGACTAATTCCTATCACAGCTGCACGCACATCAGCGATGTTCTTCTCATTTCTGTTGGTTGCGGGTCTCCCAGAATGTTCGTCAACATTGACATATTTTCGGTCAACTTGCAAACGTCTGAAACATAGGTACACTTGTGTGCAGCTCATACACTCCTCTCCATAAACTTTCTGCAAATTTCACGATAACTTCTTTGTCATGGTCAATACAAGAAGGGTAAAACTTAGTGCGCATACACAACAAAGATAAAAACTCAGTCTTTGTCAAGCGGAGCTTCACTCTGTGTACTTTAGCTTCGTTACTCTGACAACAGTTTGCATATTTATCGACCAGGCCTTGTATATACGCGCGCACACACACGCACAAAACACACACTCATACACATACAAGCATGCTTACATTCATACATAAGTGTTCATATATGAGAAGGCATAGACCTATAAGCATTTATTTGTACCCCACCCTCTATCTTCCGCACACACACACACTCTCTCTCTCACTCTTTCTTTCTCTCTCTCTCTCTCTATGTATATATATATATATACACACACATATGTATACGTACAGATATATATAACATCACATATGTAATTATATATATGTGTGTATATGTATATATGTGCGCAAATATGTGTATGTATGACTATATGTATGTGCGTGTATGTACGTATGAAAGTATGTGTAATCCTTAAGTTGACTATATGTACGATATATTGTTATTGTTGTTGGCACTGCGTCGCTTACGACGTCGAGGGTTCAAGTTGATCCGATCAATTGAATAGCCTGCTCGTGAAATTAGCGTGCAATGGCTGAACACTCCACAGGCACACGTGTACCCTTAACGTAGTTCTCGGGGATATTCAGCGTGACACAGTGTGACAAGGCTGACCCTTTGAATTACAAGCACGACAGGAAGTACGAGTGAGAGAAAGTTGTGGTGGAAGAGTACAGCAGGGTTCGCCACCATCCACTGCCGGAGCCTCGTGGAGC
>NC_068981.1:67658526-67659601 GCF_001194135.2 Octopus bimaculoides
AAGAGTACAGCAGGGTTCGCCACCATCCACTGCCGGAGCCTCGTGGAGCTTTAGGTGTTTTCGCTCAATAAACACTCACAACGCCCGGTCTGGAAATCGAAACCACGATCCTAGGACCGCGAGTCCGCTGCCCTAACCACTGGGCCATTGCGCCTCCACATGTACGATATATCCAAAGTGTATTCATAAAATATCTACTAGTAATATACGGCAACGGTTTCATTTTCTGTAATCACTAGATGTTGTTCAAAACGAAAAACTCAGTGTTGAACAAAAAAAGAAACAGAGTAGTTTAGATAACTTTATATAATTTCGAGTGGGGAGATCGAATATAACACTATTGTCTGAGTTTTTAATTTTTCAGGGAATAAAGTATTGATTATACTTAAACTGGTGTCCTTCCTAATTATAGAAACATCTATTATATTATCATGGGAAACTATCTTAAATGGCTTCTGTTGGTTTTCTTTCTAATTAGTCACGTTCAATCAGGCAGTGCAATCGAGTTCAAGAATGTCTGTATGATGCACAAACAGATGCAAAGCTGATACTGCCGATTTTATCACATAATCGATTCTGCTGTGTTTGCATTGGTATACAATTAAGCAATATTAAAGATTATTATTATATCTGTAAATAATTGTATATCTATAAATGTATTCACAAACGCAAGAGTTTCATATACATACATTCTAAATGCATAATGCGTGTACACATATACACGTCTACACACGCACGGCCATGCACACACATGCACACACACATGCACACACACATACACACACACAAGCACACACACACACACACACACGCACACACACACATACACACAGCGGCTGAATTGCAGACGACAGACTTTGAGCTGTACCTTCCAGCATGTGAATGGTTACATGGGTAGCTGATGAAGTAGAATGTTCTCTATGTGGCTTGTGTGTTTTCTCGTCTACGTTTTGTTTGCAATGTCCTGTACCCAGATACGCACCTATACATACAGGTGGATGTCGGTACGCACATACCTGTACGTATATATGCATATACTCATTTACTATTTGTTTTTATATATATATATATATAT
>NC_068981.1:67659899-67661184 GCF_001194135.2 Octopus bimaculoides
TGTGTGTGTGTGTGTGTGTGTGTGTGTGTGTGTGTGTGTATGTGTGTGTGTGTGTGTGCGTGAGTGCGTGTGCATGTGTGTATAAGAACTTAAGAACAAATATTATGGGCGCGTGTGTGCATGTCTGTTCAATGACAGCTTGCCGAACCCGATGTAAGTAATACGTGTTATTTGGTGATTATGTTATCCAAGACAGATTGAGATGAATTGTGATCGGACAGTGCATAGACTACAAGTTAATATTCTTTTTCCTTATTACCTAGATCAATTTGATAGAAATATTTAAAGAATGTGAAAAAAGAAAATGTTAACTTCAGACTTATGTTAAGCACTGTCAACTAAGGCTTATTTTATGTTAATACGAATTATAACGGCACATCTATCACCAAAACATCTACAGGGCTTCACTGGAAAATAACTACCATATATCTCCTAAAATATTTAAACGCAATGTACCTTACTACAAATTTACGTACTGAAATTTGCCACGTTGAAAAAGATAATTCACTGCGTACTAATTCAAACATACTGAGCAACACATCTAGTTAAATGTTAGAAATGGTTGTGCGGAAGATATATTCAAAATACTGGCTCTATGCAATTAGAAAGTAACACCTAATGTTTATCACTAACATTAAATGTGCGACAGCATTGTTATTTCATCAATGCCCAATGCTTTACCTATATTGTAAATTATGTCATTTTTGTTATTTGTAACACTTTACTACATAAAGCTAATGTATCACTGGAAGCTGTAAAATCAAAAACAGGTCACGGAAAGTATAAACGTTTAAAAGTCATACTCCTGCATTAGGTGCTTTGGTATATACTGAGGGAAACGAAAATATTTTCTGTAATGTTTATTTTTCCATGTATAAGTTTCCATTATGGTTAGGGCAGCGGACTCGCGGTCATAGGATCGCGGTTTCGATTATCAGACCGGGCGTTGTGAGTGTTTATTGAGCGAAAACACCTAAAAGCTCCACGAACCCTGCTGTACTCTTCCACCATAACATTCTCTCGCTCTTACTTCCTTTTTCTGTTGTGCCTGTGATTCAAAGGGTCAGACTTGTCACGCTGTGTTACGCTGAATATCCCCGAGAATTACGTTAAGAGTACACGTGTCTATGGAGTGCTCAGCCACTTGCACGTTAATTTCAGGAGCAGACTTTTTAATTGATCGGATCAACTGGAACCCTCGACGTCGAAAGCGACGGAGTGCCAACAATTTTCCATTTATAACGATTAAGATACTCTACACAAGTCATAGTTTATGTCATATATA
>NC_068981.1:67661756-67662948 GCF_001194135.2 Octopus bimaculoides
ATATATATATATATATATATATATACATATATATTTATATATTTATATATCAGACTTAGCGGTTTGGCGAAATACACTGAGGGAATAAATACTACGCTTACAAAGAATAAGTCCTGGGGTCGATTTGTCCGACTAAACACGGTGTTCCAGCATGGTCGCAGTCAAATGACTGAAACAAGTAATAGAGTGAGTGAATAAAAGAATATATGCACGGTTAGTACCAGTTCAAACATGCTTGGGGCACTTACGAACCGGTAAGAAAACCATTCGCTGTGTTTTGTTATGGAGAAAATTTCTCGCTGTAAACAAATGGTGTAAATACACCAAAATCACCTGGCAGCGCCACCTACCCAGACTGTTAGGTTCAAGCATTTCTGTGTGAGTATCTCCTCAACAACCACAGAAATCGGACAGGGTGCGCTGCGAGCTGACAAGAGAGATTGTGTCGTGTGTGTGTATCATCCAGGTAAAAAATAACTTGCAGTATCCTTTACAAAGCTCTCCCACAGGTATCAATTATGAATGTTATCATTCAATGGGCCTTCTGTTACTGAATATGCTTCCAGAAATCCATAAATATCCGTACAGAAAATATAAGAGAAAACGGATTAAACAAGCTTTATTGTATACCACTTCATTTATTTCAACACAACGCTGCCAGCTGTTCAGTGCTGAATATTAAGTAGATGATGAACACCACTGTGTTATTTATTACTCTTGAGCAATACTGGGAGATGTATTTAATCAGCTGAGTATGGTAAAAACAACTTTATTAAACCAGACTATCATTTCATTGAATACCCACACCGAAAATATAGTATTTTGGTGTGGGTATAGTTAGCCGAAATGAAAGTCAGATTTTCTTTCTTCTCTACCATACTCACCTGAGGAAATGCAGTTCCTTGTATAGCTGAATAGTAATAATTAACACAGTGTGTTTTCTGCAATCTAACGTTCAGCATTGAACAGCTGGTGATGATGTTTCGAAACGAATGAAGTTGTCTGTAATAAAGCATTTTCAATCCAATTTCACTTATTAACATTTATGTATATATATATATATATATATATATATATATACATACTCATATAGATACATTACATTCATGCATATATATGTGTATGTGTATGTATCTCAATGTATCGATTCAATATACATACATACATACATATATATATATATATATATATA
>NC_068981.1:67664206-67667674 GCF_001194135.2 Octopus bimaculoides
ATACAATATACAATATAAAATAAAATAACATAAAAATGGATGGCACCATGAAAGAAAGTATTGAATGTAGATGAAATATTGAGTGTTCAATATAAAGGATCAAATATATAAATATATAAATATAAATATATATATATAAAGGCGACTCGAGTTTCAGGGCTATTTCCCTTCGTCATGACCGGTATGACAGACTTTAACATACACCCACCCACACACACTCACACATATGTATGCCTGTTTAATTGATTTGTAAAGCATGCACTTCATGAAGCATTTATATGCAAATGGTAGATTTGAAATAATATTTAATATTACTCTACACTGTTAACATCGAAGTTTCGCCATTAAAACTGACTTATAGATAAAAATAAAACAACATCCAAACGGAATTCTCTCTAAATATATATAGTCATTTATTTTGCTGTAATAAATATTAGTTAATGAGGGTATAATCGGAAGGTGTTCGGGTGAGTAATGGGCTGCTAGATTGACTGATTAGATGAAAGGGAGGAAATAGGCTAAGTCTTGTTGGCGGGAAGGAGGAACTTACAATCCATTTTTGTTTATCTTTTATATATGTTGAAAGAGACGATGAAATTGATTTTATATCACTATGAGAGTTTACACTTGCAGGAGTCTATGGATTTAAAGCACTCAGTGAGATATAAGGTCTGTGTCTACACAAAGAAATTAATTTTGAGATTCTGTTTAACAATTGTCCAACAATGAACAGAATTTTGTGGTTTTATAAAGTGCAAAGCTGGTATGTTTCTGTTTTAATTTATCTAGATTTATTTATATGTTTTGGCCCTTGAGCATGTACGGTATCTGATATACCTATATTTACCAATGTTGAAATACACGCTTAGTTAGTTCTCTTGACCATGCAGATGACATCAAGCTGTACCTTGAAATAAAAAGAACAGATCCTATACGCTATAGATCTTTATTGCACTCTGACTTAGATCAATGCAGCAATGGCTCACTGACCGGCAACTCAAGATAGTTGTGAACACGTGTGTCACCATGCATTTTGGGAGGAAAAATCCAGCCTCTACATACTACCTCAGCAACACCAATATCAAGAAATCTTCTAGCGGACATGATCTGGGCTTATTGTTAACAAAGATCTGCATTGAACAAACCACATCTCTAAGATTGTCACGAAGGCTGAGAGGGTGCTACCATCACACAGTAAGATCTTTGTCAACCGCTCTCCAGCTATATATTTAAAATTGCACGCGACAATGGTAGTCCACTCTTGAAATTTGCATCCCCAGTCTGGAAACCCTATCTTTTTGAGCATATAAATCTCCAGGAAACTGTACAGAAACGTGCAACAAATCGAATGCTTGCTGTCAGACATCTACCATACTCTGAACATCTTACTTCCCTGGAAATGGCTACATTGAAGCTCAGACGTCTGGCAACTGACTTGGTAGATACCTACAAGGTTATCCACAATCTTTTCAACAACAAACTTGCGCATATTTTTGAATTCTATATGACAATCACTTGTGGACATGCTTATAAAATCCCAAAACAACACAACACCCATGACTTTCGGAAACACTTTTTCACGCATAGAATTGCTGAAGCATGGAATAAACTACCCGCATCAGTTGTTAGCTGTCGAGACACTACATCCTTCTATGCTTCCTGAAATCCGCCAATAGTACGCCTAATGGCCTACTATCTTTTTTTAGTTGTAGTACACCTGAGCATCGTATACAACAATTTCCTTCAGTGTTATATATAAATTAAGCAAATTATCTACACCGTAAATGTATTTCACTCTTTTGTGTATACGGCTAAGTCTCTAGGCTGCTACAAGAAATATGGTTAGACAACTGACGTGTTGATTACGCTCATTGAGGCAAAATCTCCTGTCGACATCAGTCTCCTTACCACCATGTTAATTTTGGAGAAAATCTTGTTTCTTGAGATTATTTCTTTCTTTATATGGAGCTGGTCTTAATTAATATTTGATGCCAGATGAAATATATTTTCTGCTCTTAGAATATTCAATAGAGTGGATTTAGAAATAGTAAATGTTCTACTAGAATTTATTTATTACATGCTCTCATGTAAGAAAGAAAGTTAATTGTATTTTTGTCTTCTTTTATGTTATCACAAATATGGAGACACCCTTCACATTCGGTAACTATATTCGACACTTAATACACCGCAGTAGAATAGAGTGTTTTCGTTAGAAATATTAACATCGCAAACGCCCGCTTTAGAGTACAGTTTGAGAGACTTAATGCATCGTCTCGTTTAACAAGCACTTAGTTGCCTTTGCAGATTTTCCTCCGTTTCATGCTTTCAGAGCATAACGTACTTGATCTGTGATTTATTAATCAAATACTTGAACTCTCTGGTTCTCAACCTGAGTGGCAAGGCATCTTTAGGTCACTGTGGTGTAAGAAAGAGATGGCAACTATCGCGTTCGAGCTAACATCACTCGCTGTCACTGTGAGAAGGAACATGACACCAAGATCCAATATTATATAATAGCCCTCGACTTCAGTAATTTCCATACACAACTTAACAAACGGCTCAGTAGTACACTTTCATACAAAAGTTAACATAGATATCTCTAGTCCACGAACATATCTAACAAGCGGGGCATTCCTGTTATAGAGTGTACGAAAATTGGGATAATAAAGCAGCAAGCAAAATTTTGATGAAATGAGTAGCTGAACTACGGAAGACTTAGAACCACTGCTTAAATGCATTTAATCCAGTTTTATTGCTGCTTGATACAATGCAAGCTTCAAGAAAAGATGAGAAAGTATCTCCCTTTAATTACTATGCAACTTTTATTTATCCCGAGAAAATCCCCAAATATTTACATAGCTGCTGGTGTAAGAATACAAAGCTAACATAAGGGTAGATGTTCACGTAGCTGCAAGTAAATACCAAGAACATGTATGTTACTTACAAGGAACTAACCCTTCTAAAATATTCCTCTTAGCATATAAATGATTTAAATTATTATAATTGACACGTGCGTAAATATGAGAGATGAATGCGTCGTACAATTGATTAGAAATTATCCATTTTGCTACCAAGGGAGAAGTGCTCGAAAGTATCTCTGAATAATCAATCGCATTGAAAGCTCTAGTGTAATGTTCAAGTTGTTAGTTGCGCGCTCAACTCTTGCTGCATAACTTTACTAATAAATTCGGAAGTAATTGGTTGCCTGTCGTTCTTTTACATTCACATAAATACACACAAAACATGCAGAAGTGCAGTCATACACACAGGCACACTATCAAACAGGCTGGCACGTACTGCAGTACATAACACACGTTCACTTTATTCAAGCATATAAAGACATACTCATACACGTATATATTATGCATACATTTACCACATTATTTTGTATATGCATATTAGGTGCATCTCTCTCTCTCTCTCTCTCTCTCTCACTCTCTCTCACTCTCTCACTCTCTCTCACTCTCT
>NC_068981.1:67667776-67669056 GCF_001194135.2 Octopus bimaculoides
TATATATATATATATATATATGAATATCTAAAATCCCATAATTATTATTATTGTATTGTTTATATTTTTCGTTTTGGGATTTGGTTTGCAAGATTCTTTATGTGAGTTCGTGTGTTGAAGCATATTCTGTTGCGTCTGGGGAGAGTCATTTTCTTTTTGTGCCTTATAATTTAACACACTCACCGGTAAATATTATTAGGAAAATAAAAATAAGGTATAAGTGGAAATTTTACCGGTGAGTGTGTTAAATTATAAGGCACAAAAAGAAAATGACTCTCCCCAGACACAACAGTTTATATTTTTGTTTTATCAAAATTTATTAATGTACAATTAATTCTTATCATTTGTATATGATAATGACGAGCAAGAAGCATATGGTAACGGAATATCTTTGGAGTAAGATTGTAATTGTTATAGGAATGACGCTTATAATGATGATCATCGGATAATATTTCTATAAATACATACCCAGATAGACATTAATTGACGTTGTCTAAATTTAGTGTTGATTGAATGACGATTATAATTAAAGTACACATACCATTTTGTAGAAGATGCTGCGTGGATTATCACTTCGTCGAAGTACAACACATTATGTCAAATTATAGAATCGAAATCTGGATGTACAAGTAGATTTTGAACGTTAAACGCGCTAGTATACTTTGCATATTTATCGATGAGAAATACCGGACTGAATTGAAAATTGAATGAACAACATTTGCAACCGAATTCATATTGTACTGGTATGTTATTCAATTAAGTTTACTGCAATATATTTGATGTTATCTAAGAAGAGTACCAGGAATCATTTGGTTGGTGCAATTACGTTAGCCATAGGTTGAGCAAATTCTGCCCTGAACATGTCTAATTACTTAATTATTATAGACAATAATTCGTGTGTAAAGTTTCCATTGTTTGGTGAATAAATTCTTTCAATATCATACACGAGTGGATATTCCATCATTCGACTAAACCATAAATGATATGCAGAAGAAGTAAGCAGAAATTTTTAAGAATGCAAGAATTGGAGTTTTTAGAGAATACTGCGTTGATATTACATCTATAAGAATAGAATAATTAATGTTGACGTGTTTGTAGTTTTGCATCGACTCTACATAAGAATGCAAATGATGTCCTTCGTACATCATAATCTATCTATCTATCTATCTATCTATCTATCTATCTATCTATCTATCTATCTATCTATAAACATATATATGTGTGTGTAGTAGTAGTAGTAGTACTAGACTTTATGTGTACAAACAAACGTACGACTGCTA
>NC_068981.1:67669678-67671163 GCF_001194135.2 Octopus bimaculoides
ATATATATATATATATATATATATATATATAGGGAACTAGATTTTGCTGCACAGTTGGCCGAATGTGAAATGAAAATTTCGATATGTAGCTGGTGCTAATGAAGTGATGAAATTTAAGACAATTGTGGTAATATATAAGTATATGAAGCTGGCGAAGCTAGTACGAAAGTACAGAAGTTGTGTTTCTATCGTGGCTTTACACATGTTTGTAGCCAGAATATATATATCAAAATATATGAACACAGACGTCACCATACTCATTATACAAATAGTCATACATATACGTACATCAACCTCACTCGTTTAGCAGATAAATAGTACTTTTCGCATGATGATTAAGAGAATGATGATGATTATGATGATGATGATGAGGAGGATGAGGAGGAGGAGGGGGATGGTGATGATGATGAAGGGGAAGTGGAGAATTATGACGATGATTATGATGATGATGATAAGTGGTGGTGATGATGATGATGATCATTATAGTGATGATGGTAATAATACAATCTGTAAAAAGCAAAATTTAACAACTTTCATACAAGAAGAGGCAAAGGTTAATTCTTTTAAGCATATATGATATTTATCACAACGAGGAAACATTACGAGGCCATCCATGGTCTTCTTCAACAGCAATCACGCAATGCATAATGCGCTGAGGCTATTTTTCCAGTGCCTCACTGGATTTACAAAAAATCTCAGTAGGATTTCAGAAATGCAAACATGCACTTTTCTTCATAACCAAATCCAATATGTTGTGTGTATATATATATATATGTAAGTGTGTCTCTGTGTGTGTGTGTATAGATGTAAATACATATTTATATGTAAGCATATATATGCATACATATATATAAAACTATGTCAATATACATATATGAACATACATATAAAAAAATTATATACATGTACATATGCATATGGTTACCTATATGTATATATATATATATATATATATGTGTGTGTGTGTGTGTGTCTGTGTCTCTGTGCGTGTATATGTGAATATATGCATATGATTACATATTAAGCATAAATAAATATATATACTATAAATATACATTACGTACATGTGTGAGAGCTTCAATATATGTATATGTATATATATATATATATATATGTATATACGTATACATATTATCCACGTGAATGTCTAGAAGTGCGAATATCCAATGATTTCTGTATGCTAATGTGTTATGAAACGAAGATTAAGAAACGTATGTATGTATGTATGTATGTGTGTATGTATGTGTGTGTGTGTGTGTTTGTATATATGTATCTATGTATATTGAAAGAAGTGTTTTTTTACGTTTACTAGCATTCTCAGGATTATTTACTTTTGTAACTACAGGGTTACTCACGTGAAATGACAAAGTTAATATGTGTCGTGCATTTTTGTATCAATACGTTACATACAAAAATACACACGCACTCACATAAGTGAACGTATAGTGACACAGGTACATGTATATGTATATATATATATATATA
>NC_068981.1:67672683-67675760 GCF_001194135.2 Octopus bimaculoides
ATATATATATATATATATATATATATACACACACATATATATATATATACGTTTGTACGTAAGGCACTCTCTAATTACGGTTACATAAACGGTCGTAGATACATACAGATACACGCCTATGTGTGCAATAACATACTAGCAGAATCTATTACCTTGTTTTAAGTAGTTGTCTTTCTGTTGCAGTTTTATTATTTAGAGCTTTGATGTTTTTATTTACGCTCGACTTTTGTGACTTAACTAACAGAGTAGTTATGGAAATCTAACTGAATATTTGTTTACACATTTGATATTATATTCTGTTAATTTTTGCAGACATTCAAATACAAAGATATTAAAAGATGTACAAGCACATACTCGCCTATTTTACCAAACTCGTAAATGTTAAACGGTATATATATATATATATATATAGCGTTTAACATTTTTTTGCTATATTATATTCTATGTTCTTGAACAGTGAAATTTGTTTTTTATTACATCAGATACCTCGGCTGCAGGAGATTGTAAGAAAAGATTCATAGAAACAATGAAGTTCATCTAACGAATCATAGAAGCAACTAATTGAGGGCAAGTTAATAAATTTAAAAAAAGATATTGAAGATGCTCTCCTAATATTTTTGTGAAGTAAACAGGAACTGGTGCGTTCTTGTTGCGTTGATCACTGTGGCCATCCTTGCTATATATATATATATATTATTATTAAAGAAATTGAGTGACCAGCACTAGAAAATATAGTATACTTTGATAAAACGATTTCATTCCTTAAGATTAGCCGCAACATGTCGGAATGTGTAGTATATTCACCCATAAGCGGAGACGGTTATGAATGAAACATAGATGTGTCATGCATATGACAATCTGATTGAAGTAAAACTGGTCTGACAGCAAAGGAATGGCGGTACACAACAATGAGTGTGGTTTTATATTTATGTAAGAGTATGCATACATATATATTTGTATACTTAGATACATGCACACATACATACATATATACATACACATATATCTGTGTATACACACACATATGTATGTATATATACATACATGCATACATACATACACATGTATATGTATGTGTATATATATATGTATATATATGTATATATATATATGTATATATATGTATATATATACATATGTTTATATATATATATATATATATATATATATATATATATAATATACGCAGTTCTTGTTGCAGCGGTAAATCTCGAAGCGAACAAAGCTATAACTCATAGTTCAAAACTCTTTGGAGAAGAAAATTAAAGGCTGCCCGCGTGACGCGAACCCACATCTTCTGTAAAGATGACAATCGTTTTGCTATAAGATAATGCTCTCTGAAGAGTGAGAATTTTATGTACGATATGCTATTCTTGGTGGTAAAAATAATATTTTCAAAATGGATACAGAAATTCGAAGAGCGGATTTGGTCCGACAGTAGAATTCTTGTCATGTTTGTAGGATGTATGAGTTCGAATATCTCGAGCTTACACAATTCAAACATCTTTATAGTGCTTTTTAAAAAACCTTTTTGTGGTTCGAGATCCATTGCTATTAAAACGAAACATCTCACCTTCATTCGACGTTTATAATCTCGTATATGTATGTATGTATGTATATATATGAGAAATTGTAAAGGCGCCATTCGCTATCCAAAGTTTTGCGAATGGTAATAAATTCCGTACTCTACTGCTTTATTCGAAGTATTTGAAAACAGCTTTCCTAACTCTAAATCATCTACGGAGACCGCCCACTATAAAGTAAAGGAACACAAATTGCATAGTCAACAACCCTTACTTATTCTCTTTCAATTCTATATGGTCTGCGTTCAAATATAGCCGGAGTGAACGTTGCTTATTATTCCTCCGGGAGTCGACAAAATAAAGAACCAGTTATTACTTTGACCAATAGTACTGATTACTCCCTCTTCTTTTAAAATTGCTAGATATTTGCCTAAATAAGAAAGCATCAGTAGTAGTAGTAATAGTAGTTGTGTTATTGGGTTCACATGTGGAAAGTATTTTCCAACTCTAACCCACTCATCCGGAGTTTCCTTTCCGACATTGTGAATTCAATACTTTTTAAACATTTAACGTAATGCTAAATTTAGTTTGTATTTCATGTAAACTTGACGGTGATTGATCACAAGTTGTGGTACTCCATATAGGTCACATATGTCATAAATGTTCTTATTGAGGCAGTACTACTAAGAAAAGGTATTTAAAAACTATAACAAAGAAAATAATTTCGATGTGTTATAGAACTGCAGTGGCATTGCAGGTCGAAAACCAATACTCAATTGTTAGGAATTGTCACGATATGCAATGTATTATTATTATTTAAGACATCGCACAATATCCCATATCGTGATGTTGATTGAAGATATTGTATCTTCCAGGATTTGTACTGTTTGTCAAGGACCTATGTTGTTGTTGTTCTTCTTATTATTATGATGATTATTATTATTATGATTATTATTATTATTATTGCTGTTGTTGTCGTTGTTGTTGTTGTTATTATCATTATTGTTGTTATTATTATTATCATTGCTCTTGTTCTTTTTGTTGTTGTTGATGTTATCATTAATATTGCTACTATTATCACAAGAGAATTCATGGTATTGTTTATAAAGTTTTTGCGTTTACTATATATGAGTTGATCTGCTATATAAAAAGTAACATGTCACATAATATTGAAAAATAATGGCATTTATCGTTTATAAAATATTCCTTCTTGAATTTTAGCAGTGTTAGTTAAGCTAGTTCTAGGTCCATTAAGTAACATAGTGAAACGAACGCATCGTCACTAGCTATTATATATAAACTCGGAATAACCGTAAATGCAAATATCTATATAAAATTTGCACACAAATATAGGCGCGAAGAAAAGACATACATACAGTGAGTAAATACACACATACACATACAAACGCGCACGCGTCTCTCACACACACACAAACACAAATACCATTAAATAGACCTATATAACTTTATGTTCGGAAGCATATATATTTATAAGAATGTATATCTAATATATATACACGTATATACATACATACATACATATATATGTATATA
>NC_068981.1:67676384-67679057 GCF_001194135.2 Octopus bimaculoides
TATATATATATATATATATGAATTTAGATCAAATGACAGTTATAAACCATCTTGCCAATACAATACAAATTAAAAATACAGAAACAAAAGGGACAAAACTTGAAACAAAGCCGTTACAAAGTAAAGTATATGACAATACACAAACAGCTAAGTGAAATGTGTTTGAAAAGAAGCAAGACTAGGCAAAAAGGATATGATGCATTGAAAATGAATTTAAGAATGAAAATGAAAATACTACTGTAGTAACTCAAATATTATAACAAGATATTATTTCAGTTCAATTGAATTTAAAACATGTCTATATATTAAATTTATTTTATTTTATTTTTATTAGCTGATAATGAATGAATTAAATTGGCGGAAGTTTTATTTCTCAATTGCTGAATTTTCGAACTCGACTATTTTAATTCTGGAATAATTTTCTCAATCATGATGGCTAACAAATGTAATAGTTTTTCCAATGTAATTATTAAAGTATTGAAAGCATGGATTATAAATGCATATTTTTTCTTTATTTGACACTCACTATGTTGTATTTTGCCGTGTACACTAACTGAATATATTAATATATTTACTAATTACCATATTCCTGGAATTTATCCTTTTTCTTCCGTAATAAGTTTCAAAAAGTCATCTGATATTAGGTTATTTTATGAAATGGTATTGTTGTTGAACATATGAAAATAATATAAAATAGCCTATCGCTTGATTGGTTGGAATTGAAATTTCCTAATTGAGGTGTCAGTTTTATTTCGAGCCAGTACACTAAGACTAACAATTGCGATTTCAAACTAGATATATCTTAATCGAAAGCTTCTAATAGAGGAGTATATTATTACTAAATGTAGTTGCATATATATTCGCAGAGAAGCGTACAGTAGCAAACACCAACATATCAAAATCGTACACGTTATATATGCAATATTTATGGAAATTTGCGTATAAAACATGAAATATTGTTTCTGAAAATTTATACCTAATTTAATGCGAGGTATTGACAGGTGTGTCAGTTACTTCTCGGGCAGGATATTATGTTATTTATAATGAATGATTTTAGTGCCTTTATGGATCACATACAAATATACATATATTCGAATTCACTTACACTGACACACACGCACTAACACGTAGATACAAGACACAAAACGGGATCCTCTATACAGTTGCCTGACTTGCAAGAAATAGCAAACCAATTTCATTCAAGTCAGACATTCCATATTTAAGAAGCGAAAGATGCATTCGATAATATAGATTTAGAAATATTCATAAGAAAACAAGATGTACAATAATGGAAGGCAATTTGGGATATGTCCCCTCAGTGAGGGTTGATCTATGTTCAAAAACAACACAACATATGCTACTTACATAAAAGTGGGTATGCATACATACACATGTAAACATCATACATATACATACTTACACGCATACATCTTTTATCTTTTAATTGCTTCAGTCATTCGGCTGCAGCTTTGTTGGGCCACCATCCTGAAAGGTTTTCACTTTTTTTTTTTCTGAAAGCCTAGTACTAACTTCTTCGCTCTATCTGGCTGAACCGCTAGGTTGCGGAAACGTAAAAAAATACCGGTTGTGAAGTGGTGGACACACACACACACGTTAAGAGAGAGAGAGTGTGTTTTTATTTCACATGAGCAGTAGAGATATTGAAGTTGGTAAATGTACCGGGAGTCTTTTAGATTGTTTATTTTTAAAGGCTTGACCAGTATCAGATTTTTCTGATTTTCAAAAGATGAGAGAAGGACTATGTTGCAATTCTCTTCGGACTAGAGTTTGAAAATCTTCTTGCTTTTATAGACAGAAGATGTCTCAAATAAGTATCTATTCACCATACAATTTGATTAGCAAATGATACTCACATGATTAAGTTCAGAAATATTTGCACGTTTTCAGCTACGTCCGTGCGTTAGTGTAATGAGACAATATTTTTGCGCTGAAAATTAAGGCTGACACGGTTAAGATGGTCTCAAACAATCAAGGTTCTCTGAATTTTATCTGTCAAATGTAGCAGAGGATGATCTCAGGATTGGATGATATCATGCATTGATATCATGTGGCAGTATTGTTTGCGACGAAAATTAAGACTGACGCATTTGAGTGAACGTATCAAGCGACAGTCCCAAAAATTAAGATTAAGCAAAACTGAGAAAGACATGGCAGATGTTCGTGTAGCTGTGAGGGAAAATCGTCGAATCACCATCCGTGTGTTATCAAAGGATGTACAATTTAGTTACGGTTCAGTTCAGTCCATTATCACTGAAGATTTGGGTATGAAACGCGTGTCTGCCAAGTTTGTGATAAAACTGCTTGCAGCTAATCAAAAGGACAGTCGGATTTCAGTTGCACAAGATCTTGATTGTGTCGAGAACGATTAAATCTTTTTGAAAACTTCGCATAGGCCACTGAGCATGTATCGCTAAGCTTTTGGCAAATTTTGATGCAGACTCTTTACCCAACTTTCTCTGTCATAGTCAATGCAATGATCACACGCTACACACCTTCTTTTCAAGTGCTAGCCACTAAACCTGTTTCTATTTTCTCTCCGTGTTTATTCCTGTGTTCCTCTCTGACGAAGAGCGTAGGCTCGAAACGTAAAAGACTTTCTCAATTCCCGAGCGTTAAACTAATACATCTGTTTGTTGTTTACACACCCATTTT
>NC_068981.1:67679235-67679931 GCF_001194135.2 Octopus bimaculoides
ATATATATATATATATATATATATATACGTATACACGACAGGTTTCTTTTAGTTTCCGATTATGAAATCCACTCATAAGGATTTGTCGGACCGAGTCTATGGTACAAGAAATTTGTTCAAAATGATGCAATGGAACTGAATCCGAACCTATGTTGATGGGAAGCAAACCTCTTAACCACTCGGCCACGCCTGCGCCTCCACACCTAGGGCGATATAAGTAGATGAAGAGATAGAAATGTAATATGTGATTGACAGATATAATGTGTTTACATCAGACATTCATTATAATACTAACGGTACTTAACTGGTATACAACATTGTGACAGCATTGTATGACAGATCATCTCCAAGCATGCTCTTGTCTTCAACTAATTCGTTCCAAGTAGTTTCAATGGTGAGTTTCATTATTGGAAAAGAGGTCTGCGTCGCCGTTTATACCGATCACAGTGTATTAGATATAGCTTTTAACAATACAGAACGCATTATAATGTTCGTTTCGTTAGAATTTACATGCGCACACACCGACACAAACACAGCCACACACGCAAACCTTTTGAAGGATACAATATACAACATTAAATGAATTGAACAGTAATAGAAGTTCTCATTATTTATTGCGGTAATTAATAACAATTCTAAATTTCTTTTCCGTTCTGAAGTAGCTTTAGAGGAACCGGCGTATATATATATATATAT
>NC_068981.1:67681856-67685972 GCF_001194135.2 Octopus bimaculoides
AGGGTACACGTGTCTGTGGAGTGCTCAGCCACTTGCACGTTAATTTCACGAGCAGGATGTTCCGTTGATCGGATCAACTGGAACCCTCCACATCGTAAGCGATGGAGTGCCAACAACAACAAATGTAAACACATACATATTTTATGTATATGTATATATTCACAAACACACACTCATACGCACACATATATGAATACATATATGTATATGCGTATATCTATATATTTATGTCCATATCTATCTGTCTATCTGTCTGTCTATCTATTTAACTACGAATATATATATATATATATATATATATATATATATATATACATACGTCCACGCATATTATAAATAATGACTTTTCTTGTAGTTCTTCAGATAATCAGCTATATCTTAAGAAATTTTGGGTATTCTCCAGCTTCTTCACATTACCCCACTACCTTTCTTCTGACCAGACTTTTCATTGTCCTACTCCCAATTCTGAATTCCGTCTAACATCACTTACTTTCTTCCTCTACCTGTTTCGTTACATCTCTAACATGTTTCTTACAATCGTTTTCTTATTTATTGTATTCATGTTCCTCAGTCTCTTTTCCTGAACTAGTTTTCCAATCAAAATATAGCTGCACATCGCTTTGACCAATAACCTTTATTTTATTCAAATGTAAACCCCTATTGGTGAAAAATTGTCTGATGTTTCGCTGGAAGTTGAATATATTAAAAAAAAATTACTGGCTGCACAAGCTGTTAAATCATAAACTTGAAGTGCCATTCAAAGCAATAATATCACTAAATACTGATCAAGATGTAGAAAATTTCACAAGAAGTAATGTTTTATTTCCAGTTTAGTTTATAAGTAATACCAACTTTTATGTGTGTATATATTATACGCAAACTTAGTTATATGCTTGTTTATATTATATATGTATATAAATATATATACTACATATATATAAATTATACATATGCATGTATGTATACAAACACATTAGGAAGATTCTATATAATTTTGTGGAACTTGCAGCAACTCGAATAAGCTATGAGCGACAAAGGAAGATATCTGCACTTCAAGCGTATTATATGCAGCTGTACCTGACCATCTGACCTCATTCTCAAAATTACTGTGCGTGTCTGCAGCCGATGGTAACAAAATACACTGTCCTCCCAAGACATTCATCAATACATATAATTTACTACTGCTTGTTTTTGACAGATCAGGACAAGTGGATGCATGTCACTACTAACACAAATTCAGCTATTCTTGCCTAGGCAACTTTTATTCGTAAATGTTATGCCCTAATCTAACATATATACCCAAGAACACTAGTTAGTATGCAATTTTCGAATTTCCCACTTAAAACCAGTACCTCTCTGATGCTGTATTATATAGAATAATGATAACCCTGCTTATGATATCGAGAGGAATTTTACCGGGATCGCAGTATTATGTAGACCAACACAGCGTGAGTAACTGGATCTACTCTCTTAACCTGGAATATACAGGAGTTAGGCAAGACATTTGATGTGATGCTGAATAGAAATTAAAACTGGTGTGAAATACGATTCGAAACCATGTAGCAGCTGTAATTCGCCGTGAGATTTATTACTTTTAACTCTTTGATGACTTATCGTAACAAAAAATGTGTGAGAGGAAATAAGAAGTGAATCTAGGGCGAGGATCTTTATGCTGATTGTTAGTGGGAAAATAGGTATTTATTGGCAGCATTTGTTTTTGAAATCATAAAGATCTAAATTCAGTTTGGTTCAGAAAAAATACAACATAATTATGTTCAAATATAAATATTCAACAAACTCGAGTGCTCTCAAATTTTACAATGATGATGATGATGATGATAGTGACAATAACGATGAGGATGATGATGTTAGGTGTGGTGAAGGTATTTGTGATTATCTGGTGATGATGATGGGTATGACGTTGAGATGCTAGTGATGATTCAGCGGTATGAATTTCGTGAGTTTCTGCTTACTTTATATATCTAAAATATATTCATACCAACCTATACGTACGTGTGTTTTTTGTGTATGTATATATGTGCGTCTGCTCAAGGAAATAAAATAAATACTTTAAATTTCCGTGCGTCAGGTCTTAAACAAGGAATACACAAAACAGCATTCACTTCTAACTTTCTCTATATCTACTTATCTACTACCAGACAATGGAGTATAGAAACACTATCAATTCTAATAAAGTAGTCTCAAGTTTTTATGTATGCAAGAGATAAAACAATGTTGATGTAAATAAAGTAAATGAAATGATTGTTAACAGAAAGTGGAAAACTAACTTAACGATAAAACAGATCTCTGCAAAACACAGAAGATAAAAACCACTACTCAGAAGACATAATTGTTTCAAAACTCTTGCATTATCGCGTAACAGATTTTAAGAAATACGGAAGACCTAAGCTTGAACTTCATGTTTCTAACACTGTAACTCCTAAGATGAATACTTTAAATATAAGACAGAACATTATACAAGACTTTCTTTAATATATACAGGTGCAAAAAAAATAAATCTGATAAATCACTGCCACCAGATTTTTTTACTGGATGAAAAACAAATCAATGATGATAAAATTCTAATACGTCTCGGCCAGATTTTTCTTTCTGCTTCCAACATGAAACAAAAAAATAAATAAATTCTATGCGGTAACCACGCATCGTGACTTTTATTCGGAACATATGCTTAGAAACAGAATTTTTCATAACTAACAATATTTTTAACGTAACTTATACATTATGCTACAGTGTGGATATTGGATATTATTGTAATTTAAATATATACCAGTAATAATAGTGATTGACTTCTAGAGTCTGCATGCGGTGTTCTGTTCATATGTGTTATGTCTATAATATTGTTCATACTTCCTGTTAAGATGCTTTGCATACTTAACTTAAACTTCATTAATCGCAGTCAGGCGATTTTACGCCCCATCCCCATGTAATGATATTCATAAATTCATTGTTCAGACGTTCATCATCTCTGATCGTTAGATAAATTGATGACAATTGAAGTAGCTTTTCATCTGAAAATCCTAAATCTATCTGGAATTATGTACGTGATATACTGTAGTTCTGTACTATTATTTAATGGTATTATAATTTGCAGCTCTTTCATCATAACATCGCCGTTTAGTAATGGCATTTCAAATGTCACTGTGAATTCTCTACAAGTTTTAAGGCCGTTTATTTACATATGGTTTCATTTCCATTATTCCATATTTTAGAATACATGATAGACACCTCTCTCTCTTTTTCTCTCTCTCCTTCTCTTTTTCTCTCTCTCCTTCTCTTTTTCTCTCTCTCCTTCTCTTTTTCTCTCTCTCTCTCCTCTTTTTCTCTCTCTCCTTCTCTTTTTCTCTCTCTCCTCTTTTTCTCTCTGTGTAATATTTATGACTACTACTTCGAATATTTTATCGCTAGGTATCACCACCATTCCTGCCATATTTTACAGAGGATGAGGCATATTATAATAGTAAGTGTAACAATGACAGAATTATATTTATATACATAACAAAACCAATTTCCTATTTAACTATAGAAGCAAACGGTTCTCATCTGACAGTATTTGACGATGAAACAATTTTTGTCATATTTCCATATTTTGTTCGGAATATAAAGGTTCATTAAGAAGTCACAGAATATTATCTCCATTAAATACGAAATCTTCCACATCTCTACACTTGTATTTTTCACAGCTAAGACAATACGTACAGCAAATAAACTATCATCTGTATAATATCGATTCAGGCGAGTAATACCAATTCAGGTGAGCCCATATCTGTGTAATATCGATTCAGGCGAGTACATGTCTACCTCTGAGTACAATCATAAGAAAAATATATGGAATTGTTTAATAATATGTATTTGATTGACAGTCAATCCAAAGGTCTCACAGAAGAAATTGGCACAGTAGTAAGTTTTAGTATCAGTTTCAGCGAGACACATAAGGGAAAGGAATATGTACAGTTCAATATACATATGCACAAAACAAGCCCCCGCACACACGTATTTCTATACATAAATAGATAATTTTCTATCTCTCTATCTATCGCTCTCTCTCTCTCTCTCTCTCTCTCTCTCTCTCTCTCTCTCTCTCTCTCTCTCTCTCTC
>NC_068981.1:67686003-67686489 GCF_001194135.2 Octopus bimaculoides
ACACACACACACACACACACACACACACACACACACACACACACACACACACACACACACACATATATATATGTATAATTTAGGTTTTGGCCCTAACGCCTTGAGAAAATGTCTTATAGATGTAGTGTTTAGAAAACACCAAAGATATACGACTATACGACAGAAACTGCCCAGCAGTGGAGGTACAATTATCAAACACACGTGTGTTCCCTCTTTGAATTTTGCTAACAAGAATCTATTGGCAGTTATCAGTGAATTGTTGCAACTAATAGAACTAATGGAACTAATAGAAGTAGAAATGCTCCTGGAAGGACAATTTGTATCCGATACTCACATAATTTTGTATTTTAACTCTCTAAATCTATTAGAGATACTATATCAGGGCGAATACCGCAGCTAATTATGCGTCCAATAAGGTGTCCACATTAAATGTAATACATAGATTGCTCTTTCTCTGTGTGTGTGTGTATATATATATATATATAT
>NC_068981.1:67686499-67688099 GCF_001194135.2 Octopus bimaculoides
GTGTATGTGCATGCGTGTATGTGTACTTCTATATTAATAAAAGCGAAATTGGACCCGTGTATCTCAGTCTACATTTGCTCTACATAGATACATTATATCTTTTATTTTGGAATCAGGAAGACCTCGGGATAGAAAATCTGGCCTTTATTTCGTTCTTAAACATCCAGCTTTGAGATGTGATTTAAAAGCACCTACTAACATTTAATATCTAGCAAAGTAAACGTACTCCGGAATTTGACCAGTGAATTTCGCTCAGAATAAGAGCTGGATGGTAAATGTTCCCTGTGATTAATGATGAGTGTAATGCACATCTAGAAATACCCTGTGTGCTAATCTATTTATAGCCCCATCCTACTTGCGCTTTTATATGCAAATGAGTCACATGTCAGTAGAACGAATGAGATGGAGACGGTCATAAAAAAACATGCATGAGTAAATCCGAAACGAGGTTATTGAAAATGGGATGGAATCAATGATGTGATCGCGGAATACCGATTACTTCATGGCAGGTGAAAACGTGAATTTCTCGAGGGGTTGCCAAGACATGAAACGACACCACACAAGAGATTTGCTCCATTTTCAGAATATGATATTCCCAAGTGGAAGAGAAAGTAAGAATTGAAGCGCTTTGTGAGCAGCGATGTATAAAGCCATCTGCTCGTCTGGTCTATAAAGATCTATCTATCTATCTATCTATCTATCTATCTATCTATCTATCTATCTATCTATCTATCTATCTATCTATCAGTCTGTCTGTCTATCTGTCTGTCTTTCTGTCTGTCCTGTCTGTTTGTCTGTCTGTCTGTATGTCTGGACGTTTGTATATTTGTTTGTGTGCATATGTATGTGTGTATATATATATATATATATATACGTATGCATACACAAGCACATAAACGTGGGTGTGGTGTGTATGTGTATGAGTATGCATATATGTCTAGATAAGCACAGAGAGTGAGAGAAAGGGAGAGAAAGAGGGAGAGAGAAAGGAGTGAGAAAGAGAGAGAGAAATGGAGTGAGAGAGGGTGAGAAAAAGGAAGAGAAAGAAAGAAATCATAGAGTAGCTCTTTCCGCGTTATAAATCGTTGACGACAGGTTTTCGATATATAACTCTAAGTAGTTATAAGTAGTTATCATTGTGAATGCTTCTAGCAGCTGTTGACAGGAAGACGGTGAGTTAATTCAGGAAGACTAAAATCGCTATACTCAATAATGCCGGTTTCTACGATTATCATGATCATATTTGATCATTGACTTTGACGTCATTGACTTGGCCATCACAATCATGAATGTCTGATCAACAATGGCATTGGTAATTGAAATATATAATTGTTGCCGCATAGATCAAGGGAGAGAGAGAGAGAGTGAGGGGGAGAGCGTTGTATGTATATATGTGCATATGTATGTACATATATATAAATATATGTTTGTGTGTGTATATTTTTATGTATATGTATATTGTGTGTGTATATATCTATATCTATATATATATGTATATATATATATATTATATATATATATATATATATGTATATTATATATATGTAATATATAATATATACATATACATATATACGTATATGTATATGTATATATATAT
>NC_068981.1:67688359-67690321 GCF_001194135.2 Octopus bimaculoides
ATGCATGTTTGTGTGTCTGTGTGTATCATCAAATAGATTAGAAAGAAAGGGAAAGAGTTGGTGTTTTTCTATTAAAAAATGTAGCAAGTTTTGTGTTTGTTTCATTTTATTTGTTAATATATTTATTTTATATACTCATGATTTTTTTGTCATAACGGCTTTCCTTAGCTCGGAACACCTGCAGCGACTATGAAAAAACATAACTCAGCAACAGCAGTAGCAAGAAGACAATACCTAAATAAAACAAAACAAAACAAAAAAAAACAAAATAAAAACGAACACTAACGCCAGATAACCAATAATGATGCTGTCAACTTGAACACAGACGCAGAATGTGAAAAGAAATAAGAAAAAAAAACAAAATAAAACACAGCGCAATTTACTTATTAGTATATTAAATATACATACGAAAGACACATCTAAATGCTATATTGAAGACCACCACCACAATGATTATCATCATCATTATCATCAACACTACCACTTCCACCATTCTTGTCATCGGTATCGTCCATATTATTTTTACGACAACAACATCACTAAGCATCACTAAAAACGAGTTCAGATATGACGAATTAATACAACTACAGACAAGAAACAGTATTTATGAACATTCATAGTTGCTTTTAAATCCCGTATATCTAAAAGCATCTCTAGAATATGCAGCTGTATTTTCTATGAATGCGGATGAAGTTGCTATCGTATGCGGATGAAGTTGCTATTTTAGAAGTTAGACAACTTAACCTCCTGACTTGGATGCCATTCTGACTGTCAGATCTAGTTAGTAAGCATCTGCCATTCATTCTCATCTCAGCGTTAATTCGTCAATACATTACGGAACTGAGTTTATTCTCAAGAGCAAATAATGGCAATTTTATTCATACGGACATCCGTGATTGTTGTCTTCACTAGTGTCATTATTTATAATAATAATAATAATAATAATAATAATAATAATAATAATAATAATAATAATAATAATAATAATGATAATAACAACAACAACAACAATAATAATGATGGTTCCAGACAAGCTATACTATTGAAGCAAGGAGACCAGCTATAATCATGGAGTGCAGAAACACGCACGCACACGCGCGCACACACACACACACACACACACATACACACACACACACACACACACACACACACACACACACACACACACACACACACACACACACAAAGAAAACAACATCAGAAATTGAATGATCACAGATTTTGCAATAACATATGATAGTAGATAGGATATCAAAGAATTTGAGAAAATTGAGAAAATTAAGAAATATCAGGATCTAGCCAGAGAGATGAAGAGATTGTTGAACACAAAGGTGAAAATTGCTATTAATTGGTGCACTTGGCACAACATTCAAAGAACTGAGAGGCTGAAGGATATTGGAAATGAGATACGTACTGCCGACCTGTAGTAAAAATGCTATCCAGTAATCCTCAGAAAGATTCGTATGATTTGAGGAGACTTACTGTCACCAAACTTGAGGAAAGCATCCCTGCTAATTCAATTTTCATTCATTCTTGTCTTATACTTTTTAAAGAAGACAAACCTACAGTTGAAATACTCTGTATTCTATTGCATATTACAATCAATGTTTTCTTATATATCGCTTTCTTCTGATTGTATATTATTATTATCATTATCATTATTATTATTATTATTATTATTATTTTATGTTTGACTTTTGTTTTGCATTTGTACAAGTTGGATCCAAGTCTCACCCAGAGACCTCAAGAGACAACAAGTTAGAAGTTCATGTAGGTGTTATGCCTAGGGTACCATATATTGGTATTTGTACAGTTTTGTTCAAGTGAATGTTTAAGAAACCATAAGAAAATTATGTTTGCTTTAAAATTTGAGATCACATAGACAGTATTTTACGTAGGATATGGGCAGTTCCCATGAGCACTATTTTTTGAACTTCAGCCATTTTGGGGTTTCCTGGA
>NC_068981.1:67692082-67693131 GCF_001194135.2 Octopus bimaculoides
TTCTTCTTCTTCTTCTTCTTCTTCTTCTTCTTCTTCTTCTTCTTCTTCTTCTTCTTCTTCTTCTTCTTCTTCTTCTTCTTCTTCTTCTTCTTCTTCTATATAGTAGTTATGGTGGTGGTAGTAATATCAGTAAGAGTAGTGGTAGTAGTAGTAATAGCAGTTATAGTGGTGGTAGTAGTAGTACTAGTACCAGCGGCAGCAGCAGCAGCAACAGCAGCAGCAGCAGCAGCAGCAGCAGCAGCAGCAGCAGCAGTAGCAATAGTAGTAGTAATAGTAGTGGATGTTGTTGCAGTATAAGGCCTGGTATACGAATTTAGCTCAAATTTTCATTTATTATTGCTTTTAGTTTCAGATGTTCTTCACTATATCAGCATCTCGTCTCTCGTTAGAATATCTTGTATATCGCAAATACAAAGAAAACATCAGGATTAAATATCCACCAACATCTCACAATTTTGTTCAGCTAGGTGGGATTTCAAACACAACAACGATGTTTATCGAAACATTCTTCCATTCTTTTTGGAGTTTGTTTTCCTCTTTTATTCCATTTATATATTCTAGAAAGTTTCCCAAGTACCCACTGTCGCTCCTCGTGTTCTCACATGTTGTATATTCTTATTTTTCTTGCTAGTTCATATATTGATATTTTTCCTTGAAGTTGTTGAAGTTATTCCTATAAATGCTATTATCATTGTTGATATTACTGTTGGTAGAACGGCATTTGTAAAAGAAAAATAAACCAACCAAACGTAAAGTCGAAAAGAAAGAAACCCTCTATTCCAGCGTTAGAGCTTCCCACTTTGGTTCCTTTGCCAAATCTTCCAATAATGCAGTACAATTTTAAAACATTTCTTCCATTTTATTTTTCTGTTTATCGCTTTATTATCCTACCTTGCAGCATATAATTTTCTTCGAAAATACTGCTAAACAACACGTATGTTTTACCAAAATACTCGTGTTTTACGAATCCATATGCATAACCCGTACGTTATTTCTTAGAACTATATGTATATATATATATATATATATATATATATATATATATATAT
>NC_068981.1:67693748-67695298 GCF_001194135.2 Octopus bimaculoides
ATATATATATATATATGGGTGTGCATATACACATACACATATATACATGCATATATATATTTATATGTATATATATATATATATATATATATATATATGGGAGAATATACAAAAAATAACAACAGACGAGGACAGGTGGTGTAAATAACAAAAGTATATATATATATACCTCAATATATATATTTACATATGTGTGTGTGTATGTGTAGTACTCACATTCACGCATATATGTATGTATATCCTAATGTACATATATGCATAATTATATACATTTATAATATCTGTGTATGTGCATGTGTGTGACTGTATGTATGTGTGCTTCTGCATATTGACCAACATTACCTATATAGCAAATATTTGGAATGTTTGATAGAAGAAACATTTTAAAAATTACATTAAGCCTTTTTAGGTAATTTCTAATGTATATCTATTGAGGATATCAAAAATAATATTTCATGAAAAAGAAAAAGAATTCACAATCAAATTAACATGACAAAAATGCGTAATAAATTGCTTTCCTTAAAAAAAGAAAATTTATTGATGAATATGTTCACGATGTTTACATGTGCATGTGTATGCGTGCGTGTGTGTGTGTGTGTGTGTGTGTGTGTGTGTGTGTGTGTGTGCTTGTGCGTGCTTGGATATGTGTGTTTCACTTTTGTCCAAATCCCCATTGAAAGTAAATGAAGAAAATACTACTTTGAAATAGAATGGCTGTTTGGTAATATGATTTGTTTTCGCAATAAATTCCAAATTTTGAAATGTAATATAGAAGATGATTTTTTTAAGAGATGCTTTAATGTACATATTTATTCTTTCCTTATTGATTTGTATATGTTCCACAGCTTTTCGTGTGGTTTTTGTCGTTCTTAACGTCATGTTATTTGATGGAGCAAAAAAATGGCACAGAAAGAGACAGAGAGAGTGTGAGAGAAAGCGAAAGGAGAAAGAAGAAAGAGAAAAGGAAAGAGAATGAAAGTAAAAGGTGAGTGGGCGGCTAGAGGAGCTAAGGGAGAGAAAATTACATAACAGGAATGCATGTGACATCAATTGTTATGCGTACGCACACACACAGACACACACATACACACACACACATGTATATACACACATACACGTTATACATATACGTGTTTGTGTTTGTGTGTGTGTGTATACTAATACGTTACGTACTCTTTTTGTTTCAATGTTCTGCTACACTCATTGGTTGAATACATATATAGGACTTAGCTAACATTGATGTGATAAACAGATGTAAACATCTTGACGTACATCTGCGTATATATATAAATGCACATGTACGCATATATTTATGTGTGTGTGTGTATGTGTGTGCCTATGCGTGTAAGTAAGTATGGATCTCTTTGTCATTCTGTATATATATATTATGGAACAAAATCTTATACAACTAATAACATCTAATAGATGTCAAGGTTAATATATTCATAAGATGCTAAAAACATTCTATACACACATACTTATACGTACATATATAAGTATACACGTGTTTATATATATATATATATATATATATATATATATATATATAT
>NC_068981.1:67697154-67698725 GCF_001194135.2 Octopus bimaculoides
TATATATATATATATATATATATATATATGACAGGTCCTCTTGTTGTGAATGACGAATGAAGGCTCAGTGGAATAAAGAGTTAATGACACAAATGTGTATCCAGAGTCCTTCTGGTGCCTTGCACACTTTTGTAAATGGAACAAGTTGGGTACTGAGTTTGCATCATTGCTTGTAGATAATTTTAATATGTGTTTTCTTGAGTGGACGCAAGGCCTGTCTTGATTCGTGCCACAATGATGGGTAAGTTTTCCATTTAGAAGAGCAGCGTTGTACCACTGTGCCTTCATGCATGCACGAAGTTGGTCCCGATGTTGGAGTCAACCTGACTGAAATTTTGGGACTGAGGAGGAGTAGGACTGGCGCTATTAGAGGCACAGTGGACATGATTTTAATCTTAAGGCAACTGTAGGGAAAAGGTTTATAAGTACAACCGAGACCGTTTTGTGATTTTGTAGATCTAACTAAAAGCTTGTGACATCGTATCTAGGGACGCTTTCTGTGTTATCCTTCGAAAGCTACGTGTCCCCGAAAAGATTCTCAATGTTATAGTTTCTATCTATCAAAGAAAGGATGATGAATTCTGTCAGATCTAAAGGGGAATTGCCCGATTCATTCACAGTTTCAAATGGTACAAAACATGGTTGTGTTCATGCACCGCTCTTTTATGCTTTGTATTCTCCATGATGTTGGAAACAACGTACGAGGGTGTTAAAGAAGCAGTAAACAACTTTGAGTACAGAACTGGTAGTGGCTTGTTTAACCAATACCGTTCCAGAGCAAAAACTAAGACTTTGGCGAAAATAGTTCGAATTATATATATATATTAACATGTTTATCAGATAACACAGAGAGCGTATTATTATCAAAAATTATTGCTTCTGTATGTTGGTTCCCTGACGATGAATATATGTGCAATTCCAGTACCTCTTACTTCTTTGGAGTAGAGTGCACATATATTTTGAAACATATGTAGGAATTAAAGGAACTTCTTGTTTATATGCGTTTTTCTCCATTTATTATATATATATGAGAGGAATTGGTATCCGGAAGACCAAAGATGACAGGTAAGGCTATGTAAGTGCTACTGGAGTTAGACTCGTGGTTCGATTATAATACGAGTAAGGAGGCTGATGCGGGATTTGTGTGAGCACGTAAATGTTAAATAAAATGAGACAACAAAAACAAGGGTATGTAGAATTTATAGAAGCTGTATGGAATTTATAAAGAGAAAAGTAGTTTTTCCGGGAAATTAAGGATATTCCTTCATCAAAGACGATGAGAGAGTTAACAAGAGGGAAATAGTAGAGTTCAATATAAAGGGTTATTTTGGAAAATGATGAATATAGGAAGTATAAAGTGAAATAAGACAATAAAAACAAAAGTAAAAATATATGTAGGATGTTACAGTTGCAGTTTCATTATCAAAGGCTTGGATTATTTCCCTTTATACTCCCTATATTCATCCTTTTCCAAAATACCCCCTTATTTGGGAGTATGTGTTTATGCAAACATTACCCCTGTGTCTGTATATATATATATGTGTGTACATATGTATATATATATATATATA
>NC_068981.1:67699492-67705285 GCF_001194135.2 Octopus bimaculoides
GCAAACAATGCTTTTTTTCAATTAATCACTAATTGCATTGTATAATTATGGTTTTGTTTAAAACTATACTTTAGTCATGCTTATTTTCTTCAATTTTCTTTTATCAGTTTCTCTTTGTGCAAATGATTTTTCTTTATTCTCTTTTACTGATTACTCGGAACGACGTTGCGCTCTCTTAGTCAGAGATAATAGTCTGAAAGTCTGGTTAATGAATCTTTCAAACAAAATAGAAATGAACAGCAAGGAAAAGTGGAAGACATGAATAAATTAGAAGATAGTAACAACTCCGATAACGATAACACAACGGATTTTATGGGAAGATTCCAATTGTAATCACGATTAGAAATTAATTGAGAAATGATTATGAAGTAATTCCCATTTTATTTCTCCTAAGATTGTTTGAAACTAATGAGATGTTTCCTTGTATCTTTGTCTTAAATATCTACATCATGCAAAAAATAGGTTAGCTTATTCGGAGCTGCTAACCTGTATATTTTACATTCAGCAGTCTTATACGATGAAATGTAATTTACTTAATATATAATTCACGTGTTCATCCATATATAGATAACTAATATCAAAATATCATTTGTATACTTGGTTATTACTAGCCCATAAATACATAATGTACATGCATGGTCAACTGAATCTTCTTCTATATATAAAACTATAATTTATAGATTCGGGCGACATGAAATACGAAGTTTACTTCACAAAATATGAAGTAAAGACATCATGGACGATAGTAAATTCCATTAATTTATTTATTAGGACGCCCTACTGTTTCTTAAACTTTAGAGAAATATACATTATACTAGCAATATCTGTATTTAATTATGCCTACGATTTCTTAATATGTTCTACGGAATATGGTTTGGTAATCAACCTTGTCCAAAATAAAAGCATCTAGCAAGCTGATTCATTAACACTGCTTCGAATTAATTTTAAATCTCATTCAATTCCGTGTTAGATTTAAGCTCTCTTGTCTTGTAAAAAACAAATCATAAGTCTCAGTATCAAATCCTGCTCTTCCATGACAATATAATTACAATGGAAATTTCAAAATTTAATCGTTATAAATGTTTCGTCGTCCATATTACTTCAGCAATGATATACATTAAAATCCTTCCTGGATATAACATGAATATCACAACTTTCACCAGAAACTTAATGATGATTGAGTTTTTCAATATAAAAAAATATAAAATTATATTATCTAAATTATCTAAAATGCTAATGTAGCTGAAGGCTTGAATCAGGGAATTATAGGCTGCATTCCTCTGATATTGGTGAAGAGACAAATTTGACTAATTTCTATTATAATCAACAAAACAATAGATTATATATTTGCTACGTTCATTTACATAGATGTGAATGATACTTAGCTCGCGAAACTGGAGCAGAATCTCAATATATGGTCAAATAGTACCCATACAAATACTTGCTTGTGATTTCATTCCCAGCTATGTCTCATAGAGTATAAGTATGATTGTTATTCCTTGCAAAGAATATATAATATCACCTTTTATAATTACCTCACATTCAATGTACTTTAATGAAGAAATTTAATGAATGCTAGTCGGTGTTTCCAGATGTTACCTATTGCATTTTGTTGTGAAGGTTAATTGAACTTTATTTTATGTAGTTTTCTACTCATCAGAAACTGCAAGAGAGCTAGTGTTACCAAACGAGCTGCAAAGATGCTGTATTTATATACATATATATTACAGCATGTGTATTGAGTGCTTGAATGTTTGAGAGTAAAATGCACTGGTCATAATATAGTGTAGCACTGGGCACGAATTGAGGACATCTCAATTGCTTGTAATGTAACTTAGCTGTTCTCAGTGAAATTTGGCGCAAAACAGACTTTTGCACTCACTATATTCAACCATATCATATATCACTCACATGGTATCAACAATAATTCAAAATTTGTCTTAAGAACACAGGTTTCTTTGGATGTCGTCTGATTTGAACCAGTAAAGACAAAACAGATTTAGTTTTACCAATGCGATGAGATTTCAAATTAGATTATAGAAAGTCCGACGTAAATAGTGAAAATCATCTAATCAGTAGTTTATCTAGTCTCAGTCTAGAAAGACGTCAACATTTACAAATATTGATTTCTTATATCGGCACATCGTGAAAAAATCTATATGAAAATGAATATAAAAATCTATGATATTCAAGCATGTCGCAAAAATATCATTAAGATAACTGAAATCTAAATGGATACAATAGGAAAGCAAAACCGAGAATTTATCTCTGGGACTTGAGCTTTCATAATAACATTAACATATCGTGATTTCTGTTGTCAATGCATAGAAAACAAATATTTCAGAGCAGCTAAAATAAGGAAAGACGATGTTGTGAGGTTGATACTTTTTCGCAAAGATATTACCGAGTGTTAGCGAGATTACACGCTTGCTGTTTGGCTGTCACCGCTAATTTTTACTAGTAAGTTACATTCAAATGAACCAACAATCGTATTATATTCCGAGAAATGTCTTATGATCTGAAGGAGTTAAATGCCAAGTTGTCCCAGCTGATTACTAGTTCACAACACAAAGACATTAAAATTAGTGCTGCTTGTTTTTCATTATATGTTTAAAGGCAATATTTTAACTCAGTATTTTACTGGGAGAGCAGACATTTCAAACTACAGGAAAATATTAGCAAAAGTTTAGTTATAAATATAGACATAATTTTTCTGGGTTAAAGTATCGAGTCGAAACTCAACAGAACATCAGTCTAAAAGCCCCACCGTATTTGATTGGTTTTTATTTTCATCGATTATGAGTTTATATACAGGAAATCAGCATGTGGTTAGAATCGAATCACTCCAATATATTCATTCCCATAAGATTTGTGTACTTTAGCTTATACAAGAAACCAATACCTTGTGGAACGTCAGTGAGCTACAACTTACAAAATATTTGAAAAGATAAGACCTCTAAAAATAAAGAGAACAACATGATTTTGTAACTGTAGCCAATAAATGTAACTGCAATTTACTGAAATAATACCATTTGGGAAAACATATATATTATGGTGTTTTTGTGATCACTGAGCAATATATCACAAACGAAGAGTTAACAAATGCCACAATATCCTTATTTTGTTTACTAAAATTTTAGAATATTTTAGGACTCGTGAATTTGAAGGCAACCATTACAAGTGTTTTTATTCGTTTTAGATGGCTTTTTATTTAAATTTTGGACATCGTTTATATACATTATATACAAAATTTAGCTGTATTTTACTTTAAATTATTATTGTATATCCGTAGCTTAACGTTCGATTGTTTATTTTAGGATAAAAAGGAAACAAATATTACCATTAAATGGAATGACAGCCGATGGCTGACACGTTTTGCTTTTTCTAAGAAAATTATGGAATACATTTTTGTGTTTAATCGCAGCTAACCTTTACACAAAATATTTTTCGTACAGATACAATATAATGAAATATGTAATAAAACTTTCATTAACAACAATGTATAAATGAATAAAATAAAAAGCTCATAAACATGCAAATAAAAAGAGATTAAATAAGTGATGCTTTATTGCTTGATAAAAGCAACAAATAAGAGAATGATGTATGCTTTAGAATTTCTGTTTGAATTTTAATGTAGATATGCATAATTCTATGAAAAATAAAGTTTATGGCAGATTTAGTTTGATAAGAAATAAAATTATATTTCAATTATTTATCCTGTCTACGATAACAGCTTTGGTTTGTTGAAAACCGATTTCTATATTTGTCTCGAAACAAAATTATATCCTTTTGGTCATTATGAAGCGACATTATTAAAACTGTATGCTAGGATAATCGTTATCACGCGGACCAAACGTTTAACGACGTTTCTTCTGGTTTTACTTCTAAATTTAAATTTCACGGAGTCAACTTTGCTTTTCATCCTTTCGAGCTCAGTAAAATTAGTACCAGGCGTATGTAATACGTTAGTTCCTCTCATAAAATTTCAGGTTTCGCGCCGATAGTAGAAATAATTATTAAAGGTCTTTAAAGTTGCGATGGCTACCGACGATGCGGATTAAGTTTCCAGCGACCAGTATTTACAGCCTAGTTTTGAATATGTTGAAAGTGATCGGTCTCATACTAATTCATATTTGCTTATTAGTAATAAGTACCTTAGATTATGATACGTGAATCTGTCGATAAAACGTTTCGGTTTACTAGGCAAATGCAATAAGTAATTATTGGAAGTCACCGAAGATGATTCTGTAAAATGGTAGTAATTTCTCCATTCTACCTTGGTAACTTACAAGGAATAACTTTGTCATCTACACGCAGAAGTGACGAATTATTACCTAAAACATTATCGGTAGTTGTGTTATCGATCAAGTGGAGATGAAAAAGTATGGCTACTACGTTCAAAAGGATTTGGAAACTAAATGAAAAATGATGCTTCTATCAGTTTCGTGGAATTGGACATGGTGCTTCACCATTTCTACCTTTTCTAATTTTATTTAAATTTTATATGTGTTTTTGTTTAGTCAAATATATTGATACCAGAGCATATTTTAAAACCTTGTACTTAATATATTTGTCACTCGATGAATCAATAAATTACGTGAATGGAAAGAAACCAATGAGAGTTGACTAGCCGTTAGACAGACAAACACAGATACAAAGACCACAGATATACGTACTTACATACATACACATATATACACACATACACATATATACACACATACACATCTGTCTGTCTATCTGCCTGTCTCTCTTCTGTTTATGTATGTATGTATGTATGTATCTATCTATCTATCTATCTATCTATCTATCTATCTATCTATCTATCTATCTATCTATCTATCTATCTATCTATCTATCTACCTGCCTTCTAATTTTTTCAGCAGAAGTCGAATAAATGGACGCCAGTATTTATCTCCTTAAACCTGATACTTATTCTACAGGAATCATTTGGTGAACCACTAATTTACGGGGACTATAGTAGAAGACATTGGCTCAAACTGCCATGCAGTGGGACTAAACCTTGAACCATGTGGTCAGGAAGTAAACTTCCTCGCACACTTCCATGTTTGCGAAAACGCAAGCGTGACTATATGGTATACAGACATGCATTCATACATATACACATATACACACACATATACATACGTACCTTTATACACCTACATATACAAATACATACATACATCACAATATATATATTAACCTTTACGGGCTTAACTTATCCTCTAAGCAAATATATATATATATATATTTGCTTAGAGGATAAGTTAACCTCGTAAAGGTATGGTTACATCCAAGCAAATACTTATTTTATACCTAGTATTTTGGGAAAATGAAACTTGTTTGAAACCAGTAGGTATATGTTAAGAATAAAGTTCATGTTCAGTTAAATGAAAGAAAGAAAATGGTGATTTAAGACTATTATAATTATTTCTTCTTAAAAACATTGGTAATCTTTGTTTCTTACAGTCGTTACCATTACTGCTCAATAGGTAACTTACAAATTTATGCATTAAATTTGTATTCATATATTATGAGCATAATTTCATCAGAGAAAAAGACATACATTAAGATATTACATGCTGACCTTTCTGTTCATGCAAGCACACACGTTTGTAAATAAATGCAAATTTAATGCATAAATTTCTAATTTACCTATTGATAACTAATGGATGCATTGTTAGAAGTAAAGATTACCGATCTTTTATTAAAAAATAATCATTATTATTTTAACTCTACATTTTCTTTCTTCATTTAACTGAACATGAACTTTAATCTCTCTCTCAGTAT
>NC_068981.1:67705902-67707749 GCF_001194135.2 Octopus bimaculoides
TATATATATATATATATATATATATGTTGTGTTCTTGAGCAAGACACTTTATTTCACGTTGCTCCAGTTCACTCAGCTGTAGAAATGAGTCGTGACATCACTCTTGTCAAGCTGTATCGGCCTTTGCCTTATCCCTTGGATAACACTGGTGGCGTGGAGAGGGGTGGCCGGTATACATGGGCGATTGCTGGTCTTCCATAAACAACCTTGCCCAGATTTGTGCCTGGGAGGGTAAATTTCTAGGTGCAATCCCATGGTCAGTCATGACCGAAAGGTGTCTGAGCATATATATTTATATAAAGACATATATATATACACACACTCACACACACAGTCACATAACACTGGGTGCGATTGGTAAATTGTCGCCATTTTATAGTTTTAATTTCGTGCATGTGCATTGTTTACTTTTGATTTTGTCGTCTACGCAGTATAGTAGGTCATTTGGACACTGTTGTGACAGCACTATGACTTAATTCGCTCTGCCAGAAATTTGGAAACGACATGCTGCGCTGCTTGGAATTCGCGCCAAAAGTGCCAATACGAACATTGCAGAATATTTGGGTGTCAATTTGAGGACATTTTCCGAGAGAAATAAAAATAAAACATTCGGTCACATCCTGATGTTTGGAGTGATCAGTAGTAATGGCAATGTTATGCCTCCATTCATGTTCTCACACGGCCTCAGACTCTATACAGAGGTCTGCATCGAGTGCTTGGAGGAGGTAGTGCTGCCCTGTGTCAAGAGAGTGGCTGCTGAAAGACATGTCTAGCAACAGGACTCTATGCCACACATGCAAGAGAACCTAGTCATGGCTGTCAGACAATTTCTGCGACCACATCACTCCTAACATCTGGCCACCTAACCCCCCAGACTGCAACCGCTTTGTTTATTATGTGTGGGGTACAGTTGAGTGAGATTCCAAGATGACTCTTTTAACACCAAAGATGAACTGAAGGCAAGGATTATGGCACCATTCACTAGCTTCAACAAGGAGACCGTCTAGAACAGTTGCAGGAAATTCTGAAGTCGTTAACATGTAATTTTGGTAAATATATATGTTTAAAATGAGATATTAATATTATTTTCATTTTTGTGCAATTTAGTCGGCAGTTTATCCACCGCATCCTGTATACGTATACATGCGCGCGCGCACACGCACATATTCAAGACATCATGGAGAATTATACGTCTTCAAGATTTATTCATTTATTACAGTATTATTCTCATTATGTTCACATTCGATGTGAATCCGACAGGTGTTTCTGCTAAATAAGTGTTCTAGTAGCATTCATTCGCAGTACATATTCATTCAAGGTAGACATTTCTGAACAGTTTTGTTCAATGTTTTACTCATTTGGGTGGGTAAAGTGAACTGAGGAATACGTCTAAGAATATATTCTGAGGGAGCATATAACCTCAGGATAGAGAATGATCGTTGTATATATTGAGGAAACAGGCTATTTCATACACTTAACAGGAGAAAAAAAATTAAGTCAGAATGCATTCTCATCACTGACCACTCATAAATAGGATACCACGATACCATGTAAGATAAATGAACAAATTTAAAAGGAATCGAGTGAACAAATAAATAGTTGTCGTTTCAATTTCGATAGTCTTACCACTCCATAGCAATAAAGTTTTATGCTTTTTTGAATATTAGAAGTCTAGAATTGGTTGCGATGAATAAAGTAAGTTGAAATTTTAACCGTTTTTTGTCTCAATTAAACAAAAATAAAAAAGAAAAATATATCATATAAATAAAAATAGTACATAGCATTTCATTCGGTACACGCTCATAAGAAAAACATGCTTTGAACATATATATATATATATATATATA
>NC_068981.1:67708266-67715546 GCF_001194135.2 Octopus bimaculoides
CTCTCTCTCTCTCTCTCTCTCTCTCTCTCTCTCTCTCTCTATATATATATATATATATATATATATATATATATATATATACATACATACAAATATATATATATATATAGAAATATATATATATACATACACGCATATATATATGTATGTGTGCCTGTATGTATGCGTATATATGTACATACATACACACATATATGCATGTGTATAATATGTAATCGCAAATTTTATTTTATATTACTTATTGTTATGTTTATTTCTGTATATTTTATGGGTGTTCATAATTTATGTATGCTATTTGAAATCGAAATTGAACTGTTATGAAATAACATCAAGTTATTAGTTAATTAATTTTATTAATGGCATTCACTTTAAGAATCAATTGAATCGAGCATATATAACACAGCTATGCCCTTCCTCGTAGTGAAACATCCCCCGTCTCCCATCTCGCCTTTATATTCCGTATTCATTTTGTCATTTAGTTTTCGTTTTAGTTTTCATGCGTTTATGTAAATTTATATATATTTATAAAAAGCTGTAAAATTCTATATGTAAATTGTAAGTAAACGTGCATCTATAAATTATGAGAATTATTGCATCTATATACTTTTATTTTATATTGCCTTCTTATAGGGTGGAAAATTTTATTTTTAAAACAAAATCACAGTATTAAGAAAGAATTACATTTTATTTAAATTTCCTCCTATGAAGTTCAAATAGAGATCAAGTTCAGCAGAAGTCGTATTATTAGGCTGATTAATTGCAGAGTTAAAATTTACTCGATTCCCACGTTCTCCCCGTTTAATAAATGTTTCAACATAATACTTTTACGCTTGGTATGGTTACTTGTACAAACCAAGAATTCAAAAGGACTCAAGATACACCGATCCAGGTCGGACCGTTGGAAGGAAGAGCCACAGATGCAGTTCTCACTGGTAGAACCCGTTGGAAAATCAATAGTTGGGGAGGTATGGGAAGTAAAGGGTCATTGCAGAAAGATCTGCAAGAATGGAAAAAGGGGTCAAGAGACACTGAGCTAGGTCTGTCTGTGGAAAAGAGGAGGCACAGGTGCAGCGCACAGAGACGCAGGAGATGTTCAGGCAGGAAGCACCCAACAGGACTGGATGTCTCTCAGTACCTGTGTCATCTCAAGGCCTCAAGAGGGGCAACACATACAATACCACACCTGAGAGCTAATCCCAGCCAGCGAAAGAACGAATCAAATGGCCCAAGATGGATGCAACAAAGAAATGGCAACAACTGCACCAAGACTTCAACATCATCCTACCATGCTCAAAGAAGGTGGAAGGATGTTTTGTGCCAAAAGAAGCAAACTTCACAGCCGTTACTCACACTCCCGTGGGAAGAGGTGTTTGATGAGACCCATGAACGGAAGCGTGACAGATTTGAGAGCCTTCTGCAGGATTGCAGGGAAAAGGGATGGCAGATATGTCTCAGATTCCCTGCTCCGTCGGTATGGAGGATGCTTACAGCAGGTGGAATAAGAGGTAATGAACGAAGGGTGGCTCTGCGCTGGATGGGAGAGGCTTCTGAAAGAGGCACTTGGAACAAGAAAGAGGCTTTGGAACAAGAGAGAAGAAATAAGCTGGAAGCCAGGAGAAAATGAGTATCAGTAACTTGGTCACCTCTGCCGACCCACCAACGGGTGGGTGATACGGCTCAGGGTCGAAACACCCGATGAATGTTGGATACCGTCTGATGACATCAGTTCCTCCTGGTCAAGGCTTCGTTACTTTGGTGAATGGAAAAAGCACCTCCATATAGGTGTCATTAATATACCAATAGAAATAACATTACTACCGAAGCCATAAATATTTAGCATATTCTATTTTCGAGTGAGCGTCTTTAAACATCAAAATGGTTATGGGGCTCCACCAGATTGGAATAGTAATTCAAGGTGTCCACGGGTAAAATACCGTTGAGAACCGCTGATTTATGTATTGTATTAACAAATGGTTAACAGTACTGGAAAATATGTTTACATCTATTTGCCAACTAGTTTAAAATGCTTTCACCCGTTCATTTACCGACAGTATTTATTTTAGAAGATTTGTATTTCCGATGCTGGTAACTCCTACGAGGCTCCTATTGGTTTCTCCTGATTTACATTAGGTTTTTACTGTCATACAAAACACCTTTTTTCTGAACGTATTTTCCTCCCGTTTATTGTTTATTTTATACACGTGCATATGTTTAAACAAATGATATTTCTTCTCATATTTATAATACTGTCTTTCATATTTTAAAAGTAAATCATCTATTTGCTTAAACTATCCTTCCAGTTCAAAGTGTACAACAACTGCCTCGTCCCTAATCTGATGGTAACGCCTGTTTACTTCCCTATGACTTTATATATAGAATAACAGAAGCGAATGAATAATTTTCTATATTCTTTTGGCTATTTCAGCGTATTCTCTCTAAACTTATACTCTTAAATGTATTTACATGATGTTTATCTGGATTCCATAAAAAATATTTTCTCTGAATTTAACTTTCTTTCCAATTAACTACTGTTTTGTATTTCATGATCTTTGTGTTGTGTTTCAGTGTTTTCCATCACACTAGCTGATGTTTTCTGCGTCGTTGAGTCTTTTGTTTTATACCTCTTGGAGTATTTATGTACTGGATGACAATATGCTTATCAGTGTACTGATATACTTTCTAATTATCCACTTATCTATCCAGATGTGTTAGTGAATAGAATGTTTATATGTTTCTACATTTTCTTTACCAATTTTTTTTCCGCGGCTTTTATTGAATTAAAGTTTGAAAGTTATACAGAAATAAATTACGTTCAAGCCGGTTTCTATGGTATATTTACGTTCAGGCTATTTCTAAGAAGAGTTTTCTTTATGCACATTCTAATTCTATTGACATTTAATTTGTCATTTGGACGGCGGTATTTTTATGGTTACGGTAGATGAAGATTTATGGTTTGTTTACTGGAATGATAGGATACTTGAGCCTATATACTCTCACACTCCAACTACATTATCATGGCTTTGAACATGTAATCTGCGCGCATTCTATTTTATTGACCAGATCATTTTCCCTTACCTAACAGTAGAATATTTCTAGCATAAAACATTACAATCTTTCTTGTCTAGGCTGATAACCCGTTCAGTGTTTTCAATAGCTTTATTCAGTAATGACGTATTTATCGTCTGGTAGAAGGTCTTTTATGTCGATTTTTGATTACTATGTTGTTCAAACATTAGATAACATTTACTGTATTCTGACACTATGATATAAAGCCTATACATACATACATTAATAAAACATATATCTCTTTCTTAGCTTTAACATACATTAGTTTGGTTCCAATAATTAATTGGCCAGTAATCCTCATCTTATTAACAATACTTGTATCGATATCATCCGTACCGATAATGGTAATCTTGTGACGCGTCTAGGAAGGATCATGTTGTCTGCCGAATCTATTGTAAAGATAATTCCAACTCTTTTCTTTGACCGGGAAAAACAGACAGTTTGCTTGTTTGGTAACTATGCCGGAAAAGTTTGTGAATTAAATGGCAACAGCAGATACTATTATTGTTAAGGTGGTGAGCTGGTAGAGTCGTTGGACAAATGCATAGCGGCATTTCTCCCGATTCATTGGGTCGTAGTTCAAATTATGTCGAGGTAAACTTTGCCTTTCATTCCTATAGTGTCGATAAAATAAAGTACTTGTCAAGTAATAAGGACGATGTAATCGACTAATCCCCTCCACTGAATATGCTGACCTTGTGCCAAAATTTGAATTTACGTTCTTCGTTCAAATTCCGCCGATATCGAATTTGCCTCTCATCTTTTCGAGGTGGATAAAATATGCATCTATTGAACAGCTGGAGTCGATGTAATCAATTAAACCACCCCGCTCGCGTCTCCTGAATTGCTTGCCTTGTGCTAAAATTGGAAACCCGTATTATTATTCTTATTAAAGTGGTGAAGTAGCAGAATCGTTAGCGCACCAGACAAAATATCAAAATGGCTTTTCATTTGGCTCTTTACGTTTTGAGTTACAATCATATAGAGGTTAATCTTGTCTTTCTTTCTTTCTGAGGTCGTTAAAATAAGCTTCTGTTGAATATTGTTGGTGATGTAGTTGACTGACAACTTCGTCCTAAAAACTAGCAGCGTTCCTGTACTCTACTCTCGTGGTTCACTTTCCACTGAAGTCAACATTACCTTTCAATTTTGGGGGTCGATAAAATAAAGTGCAAGTCATGTACTGTTTCTACTGACGCTATCTTGATATCTACTGACCCCTCCCATCAAAATTGTTGGCCTTGTTCCTAAATAAGAACAAGTTTAATTATTTTTTTTTTAATTTTGAAAGTTGATCTAAATAGGATGTTATACACGATTAAATAAAAAATAGATTAATAAATAAAATAACAGCAGCAACAGCAGTTGTAACTCTAGTAGCAGTATTGCATATTTTTTTTAGCTTATGTAGTAATGTAGCAAGTACTATATTGTTAATAATAAAAAATAGACATGTAAAAAAAATAAAAAAATTCAAAACAATGCTATCATAGATAAGAATAAAGGAACAGTAAAGCAACTGTTGTAACATTAGTGACAGAAACTAACAATAACATTAATATAATAAAACAAGATGCTCTCAAACAAAAGAAGAGAAAACAAAAAACTAACGGTACATTTGTTGTTAATGTGAGTTTTATTTCTGATATTATTTTTATGTTTTCTTTCAGATGGTTTCCTAGTTGTGTGATTTTTTACTAATGTATTATTTGCTGCCATGCTGTGTTTGACAGACTGTCAGTAGCAGCGGTGGCCTTTTTATTGTTATTTTTTGGAGTTTTTGTAATGTATCGCTAATGTATTTTAACCCGCGTCTAATTTACTCCCACTGTGCATAGTTCTATGCTCTAGGACAGTATTACAGCTTAGCTTACGCGACTTTTTTTTTATTATTGCTATTGATTTTCTTATTGGTTATTCGTTTTTGTTTAAACCTTCATTTGTTATTTATTCATTGTTCATTTAGACATATTTTAAACGCATTTTTAAATAGATGTCTATCTATGTCTATACTAATCTATGTGTGTTAAATGTGTGTGCATGTGTATGTATGCATGTGACTGTATGTGTGTGTTTTATACAAGTACGTGCGTTGATATATGTGTAATTGTGGTATCTGTAAATCTGTCTGTTCGATTATCTGCGTATGAATGAGTTGATTTCTATGGTCATATACACGCGCATGCCTATATAATACACTTCCAAATGTGTAACAAATATTCATAAATGTGTGTGTGTAAGTGCATTTGTATTGTGTGTGTGTGTGTATGTGTGTGTGTGTGTGTGTGTGTGTGTGTATGTGTACACAAGCACACACACGCGCGCATGATGTTTGTTCTTATGTGAGCGCGTATGTTATTTTTATGTATTCACAACTGCTACTTTTGAGCTTAATACGATAATCATTGAACTGTTTCTTGAAATATGTATGCATGCCTACTAATATGTTTGGCTCATTCCGTCCTATATACGTATGTCTTTGTAACTTCACTGTGATCATGTACGGGTAGACAGAGCAGTTTTTCTTTATAATCGTAGTCAGTAAGAATGTTCAACAGATAAAGATTTTCTGCATCATCATATGATTATGTAGGCCAAGGAGTGATTCGTAATGTGAAGGTATTTTGTGTATGACTGACGTTAGGCATTTTGCGCATCTGTTTCCTCATTTCGTTATCAATGAGCTATCTTGGTCTAATCACGCGAATTCCAAACGTTTTGGAGATCGCACACCATTTCAGGCAACATTCTCCCTCACTATTATTCTGCCAGTCTGGACAACGGGTGGTCAGATATGTTACTAACGCTTGCTTTCTTTGGAGACTCGGGTCTGTGTGTATCAAAGGCTTACTATATCTTTCTGTCCATGCCCTGTTTGCCGTAAAATTGTACGTATATTTTATTCTACATTTGAGTGTGATTCTTGTCCTTTTGTCAACGTATATAGATAGAGTTGTCGCTGATTTTTCCTCCCCTATTTATTTGTTAGTATGGTTAATTCAATTTGTAATACACCAATTTAACACTAGGGACCGGTATAATATTAGAATCAGTTGTTCCATTATATTTTGACGAAAATCAAAGAGATTTCCCATTTTGATCTACATAAAGCATTAGGAAAAGTAATACCATTTTAAATGGAAATATGTAAAAATAAAACATGCAAAAGTTTTATTGAGAATATATAAGAGTTAATAGTTATTTCCGTGTTTGAAGGTTATGTAAATATATAGAAAAAACATTATAAGATTTGTACTATGAATAAAATCATTGACTTTTTAAAATATCCGAAGACACAAATAAAGTTCACTTCTGATGGTGACACTTCTTTGTGTTTCCAAATATGATACGTTATTTTACATGTCTCAGTTTCCTAGGAATACTGGAGTCAATGACAGCCGATAGCTCAGGAAATATCGAGAGTTCATTTAAAACAGCTGATGAAGGTCGAGCAACCGATTCGATTTATTGTATATATATATATATATATATATATATATATATATGAAGACAAATAAATAGTTATTCTTTCACTTAGAACAGTGGATATTACAGTAATGTCAAGGTTGAGAATATGGTAAATGTATTGTATATCTTCATATTATTTTGGAATTAAGAAGCTGCATAATTCGTTTCTATTCAGCTATTTGAAAAAAAAAAATCATTCATAGAAATAACTATAATAATCCTTTCTGACGTAGACAAAAAACCCTGAAATTTGGTGAAGGGGGGATAGTTAATTATATCGACACCAGTACACAACTATTACTTAATTTATCGATCCCGAATGGATGAAAGGCAAAGACAACTCCGGAGAAAATCGAACTCAGAATGTAGTGACAGGCGAAATACTGCTAAGTATTTTGTCAGCTTGCTAACGGTTCTGCCAGCTCGCTCCCTTATTAGGGATAACTATAATAATAATATGCAGTTATTTCAATGAACAATAATTTTTTTCTTTTTAATTGTTTCAGTCAGTTGACTGCGGCCATGCTGGTGCACCACCTTTAGTCGATCAAATCGACCCCAGGACTTATTCTTTGTAAGCCTAGTACTTATTCTATCGGTCTCTCGTGTCGAACCGCTAGGTTACGGGGACGTAAACACACCAACATCGGCTGTCAAGCGATGTTGGGAGGTCAAACACAGATACGCAAACATATACATCCATATACATACATACATGTATATATATATATGTGTATATATATATA
>NC_068981.1:67715556-67717524 GCF_001194135.2 Octopus bimaculoides
TTGGTCGGCCCGAGGTGCCATGCAGTGGGACTGAACCCGGAACCATGTGGCTAGTAAGTAAGCTACTTGCCACACAGCCACTCCTGCGCAAATTTTACAGGAATTGAATCTTTGCATATGGGTTTAATAACGACAAAAGTCTCTCAACAGAATCATTTCTTTGCTAAGAATGACTGTCAGTTATCTGTCCAACCACTTCGTAACTTTGCAAAACGAAGAAATGAAAAAAATGAAATATAGCATAAATAGGAATGAGAAATCTCATGGCAGTTGCAATGCATTTGATCATAAGTAAGGCTTAAAATGGGACTAAAAAAGTCCAACGACATGGCTAAAAGGGACATGTTCTTTGTAGAGATGCATGTATTAAACTGTATGCCATAAGACCCTGCTGGCTTCTCTTACAGCACAGCTTAACTTAATATGTCATGCATACTAACTATAATTGAAAAAAAAAATAATCATTCACTATAACACTGATGCCTACCTCTCTTATCTCCCTACCTATCAATATACCAACACATAAATATACACACATATTTACACAGATTCATATACAACACTAAGACACACACACACATACACACACATGCACACACAGACATACACACACATGCACACACAGACATACACACACATGCACACACAGACATACACACACATACGTGTACAATATATTTATGTATGTGTGTGATTGTATATGAATATTTCTCCAAAGCTAGAGAGAATACTTTATAAGAAAACGATCATCATAAATATATTCAGGGATATTATGATGCCATTCCTCCATGATTCTAAAGGTATAAAATACAACAGCGAAGAGATACAATGCCTTCAACCTTTAACTGTAAATCAGATTTCCCTATTAGATTCCTGCTTATATATATATATATATATATATATATATATATATGTGTGTGTGTGTGTGTGTGTGTGTGTGTGTGTGTGTGTGTGTGTGTGTGTGTGTGTGTGTGTGTGTGTGTGTATACACACACACATACCAGGAATATTGGTCGAGACATAAATACTTCATATTCTAAAAGAAAGTGATAATGGAAGTTGTGATGATGTGAGGAAGCATCAGAAATTAACTTCAGGCAAGTGAGTTAATTTCTGTGATTCATATAGTTCATATCACAATATAATTTTTTTTTCTATTTTTTGGCAAATGTCTGTAGCAAGAATCTTCCTTATTGATAGCAAATCAACAACGAGTTATACATAAGAGATATATATATATATAAATTTAAATGAGGTTTTAAATTGTAAATACACACACACACACACACACACACATAAACTTAGACGCACACAAATATCGTACACATATTTTCTAATATATAAAATGCTTTATTGTAATAGGTGCAGGCATGGCTGTGTGGTAAGAAGTTTGCTTCCCAACCACATGGTTCAGCGTTCAGCGTGACACGTTGGGTGAGTGTCTTCAACTATAGCCTCAAGTCGACTAAAGCCTCATGAACGGATTTGGTAGACGAAAACTGAAAGAAGCCCGTCGTATACACACACACACACACACATGTATGCATATATATATATATGGTAAAATATCGTTGCTACTATGCAAAAGTGTCATAAGTCCAAAAGGTTGCTTTTTCAGAAAACGAAAAAATAGTTTCACCATTTCATTTCTGTTTACATTAGCAACAGTTTCAGCTTAACAATAATACTTTGTTGTGTACATAAAATTGTAACTCCGCGCATGTATAATATTTTCAGTTCCAAATATTTTTGCAAAACTGTCGTATGTGGACTTATTACACTTCTGAAAAATGCTAAACCGATGTGCTACAACTTGCGAATTTTCATCTGAAGCTGGATATACGATACTTTAGACAAACGAACTGGTTATTACAAGCAAAATTAAATACTGAAAACAACAAAGAACGCACCTAAAATACGCATTTGGCCAAATTTGAACATACGACAGTTTAATATAATACTAATGAT
>NC_068981.1:67717557-67717931 GCF_001194135.2 Octopus bimaculoides
TATATATATAAATATATATAAGAAGAACGGATACATCTAATACTTAAGTTTGAGGACAAGATATATATATCTTATATGATATATATAAACATACATATCTATCAAAAAACGGACGTAATTTCGTACGCAATACAATGTTAAGTCACGTTTACAAATCCTTTTATACTTTCCCCTGTCTTCCCATCTTAATTTCTATATTTGTATTGCAATACATTTCCTCTGTATGTATGTATGTATATATATATATATAAACATGTATGTGTATCTGTATTATGTATGCATTTATGCATGCTTATAAGTCTACACAAATATATATTAACATCTACTTATATGCGTGTATACATATATATATATATATATATATATATATATAT
>NC_068981.1:67718750-67720451 GCF_001194135.2 Octopus bimaculoides
ATATATATATATATATATATATATATGTATAATATACATATACACACACATATTCATATGAAAGTGTGTGTGTGTGTGCGTGTGTGGATATTCTTATGCATTTTTCCTAAACACGTAGACATACACCTATAGTTAAACCCATATACATAACACACACATAACATACTAACTAGAAACTTATGCAAAAAATATCTGAACAGGCATTCTCCAATATGGATGTTTCTTATTTATGTTATTCGTATCTTCCATTTATATTATGTATATACCTGTTTTTTTCTCTTTATACATCGTCTCTAAAAGACAGAAGACATTTTGGTTCGCTAATAATAAGAGTTTCTGAAACGTTCTTTGAATTGGTTGCCATTTGGAAAACCAATCTTCTATCGTATTCTGTCTAATTGGATATCATCGTTTCTAGTATTTTCTTTCATCCTTTATTACATATCAGTCCATTCACCATACTACTCATAACGATGTTGCCACCGCATTTAACTGCTGCCTTGCACCACCACCAACACCACAGCAGTAACTGCAATAGCAGCAACAATAAATACAACAACAACAACAAAAACAACAACAGCAGCAGCAGCAACAACAACCTATAACTGACATTTGCACTTTATGTAAGCATTAGTCGAGGTCGATATTCTGCATTTAGTTATTTCCCCTCTTAATTATTTTTTCTTTTCATTTTAAATATTTTTACTCTGAATTTCTTTTGTGGTTATTTGTATTGCGTTTTCGCTGATGATGATATTAAGATTTATTTTTTCTTTTAAACTATGCTATTCATCTTTACATTGTAACTTGTTCCTTTTTCCATTTTTTTTTTTACAGTTGTGTATGTGTATGGAAGATGGGTTGCCCGAGTTTAAAGTCTAATCAAGAAATCACAAATCAACAACGATTGTTTTGCTCTTTTTTTCTTCTTCTTCGAGATATATCCTGAGAGATACATCAAAATTGTTCTGCCAACCGACGAATCTTTTCATAAGCCATTACAAAGCTAAAGTGATGCCTTGTATTGATTCTATTATGACTATGTAGTAGTATCAGAGAAATGAGAAATATAGCAATAATAAAACAACAGCAAAATAAAACACAAAAATATAGAGAAATATACAATTCCATTGCCTATTGAATTCATGAATTTGTACATATGTATAGGTTTATATAAATATGTACTCGTATCTGTGCATGTAATGTACGAATTTAGATGTATGGTGTATGTATGTGTGTGTGTGTGTGTGTGTGTGTGTGCGTGTGCGTGTGTGTGTAGGACATATAGCTTCCAGAAACTGTGCAATATTACTTAAAATACCTTCGGTAACTGGGTTCAAATATCACTCGTAATGCCCATGTTGCTGTTTGTTTTTTTATCACCTACAAGAACTAACTAATAATTACCAATAATGTCCAAGATAATTTCATTTCATAATTACCTACCTTAGGCCCTCTGCATTGACGAAATTTATTCAAAGGCATTGGATGCTCCAAGTACAAATAGATGCTTAACCATAATTAGTTGACTGGAAGAATATAATCTATATAAAGCTCTAACTCATACAGTGGTACTCATATATCTAACTGCCCACACAATACACACACACATGTATATATACATATATACATATACATTTCAATATATATATATATATATATATATATATATATATATATATATATATATATATATATATA
>NC_068981.1:67725223-67730902 GCF_001194135.2 Octopus bimaculoides
ATATATATATATATATATTTAAAACAATTAATAAATGAGTATATGCATATATACGTACAGTTATGTGCATACTTACATCTACCTGTATATATATATATATGTGCATATCTGGGTACAGGACGTTGCAAACAAAACGTAGACAAAAAATAATAATAACCAGAGTACAGAAAACACACAGGCCACGTAGAGAACATTTCCTTCATCAGCTGCCCCCATTCTAACACAGGCGTAATGCGTGTGATTGGGTGTATAACTTTTGCGTATTTTCTTTTACTTTTCTCAGTCATTAGACTGTGGCCGTTCTGCAGAACTTTCCTGAACAATTATACTCTAACCAATTATTTAAGCCTGGTATTTATTCTACCGGTCTAAATTGTGGGGACATAAACATACCAGCACAAAGTATCAAGCGGTGGTAGGGAACAAACACAAAGACACACGCACACACGGACACACACACACACACACACACACACACACACACACACACACACACACACACACACACACACACACACGCACACACACGTATATGAACACTGGTATAAGCCTGAGAATTAGGACGGTAGTATCCCTCACATGATTATAGGTGCTTGAAACAATTTTATATCTGTGTGTGTGTGTGTGTGTGTATTTTTGAGTATATGTGTGTATATATATATATATATATATACACATATATACTTTATTAACAAAGCTGCAAATACATCACAAAACTGTTACTCAGATAAAAATGCAAGAGAAAGAGAAACGTGTTACTTTTGCATGTATGTAATCATGTTTTGTTATGTGCGCGCTTTTATATTTGTGCGTTTGCAAGCTTACTGAAGTATTTAACATTTGTTAGACACTTTTTAGGAACACCAGCTTCCAAATCATTTTTCTCTCTCTCTTTCTCTCTTTATGTATGTATTTTTGTCTTTTTCTTTCTTTTTTTTTCTTCCACCACTGTTTTCTTGTTTCTTTCTCCCACCGTTGAATCTCTGATTTTCTTTTCGTTTTCTTTGTCTAGCTTGTAACAACTAAGTTACACGCGAAATATTACACTATGTAACAAATTTTAGACTTTTGTTTGTCTTTGTTCATTAAGTGTTATTTCCTAAGTGGTTTGGTCTAGAAAGCAAAGAATAGTATTATTAGTCCCTTCAAACTTTGGTTCAGTGGCCTGAACATTGATGCTTTAAAGATAATATTTATATATGTTGTAATCTGAATTAATGTTTTTAAAGTAATAATACTATTTAATATGTATATATATATATATATATATATATATATATATATATATATATATATATATATATATATATATATATATATGACAGAGAGTTGAACTGTGTTGGGTCAACAGAGCAGCATGTAAACGTATCTCTATATTTATTTCTAGAACATTCTGGCAACACTTAATGCACTATAAATAAAAGGATTCAGGAAACAGACTCTTTAGTTCAGTCTATTTCTAGCTGTCAAAGTGGACACACAACGTTATTGATGGCTGCATTCGTCACAAATGGCATCAAGATGTTGTAAGCATCCGGCAGATGGATTTTGTTATGTCTGCGGTGAATTTATCAAGAGAAGATCAAAAAAGTACTCTGTAACACCACCTGCTAAAATGTGTGAGGCCTACAAGGCATATTTCACTATGCCTGTCGGAGATCAGGATAAATCCTGGGGACCTCATTTCACCTGCGAACTCTGCAAAAGAACTCTAGAGGGTATGATGGAAAATTTTGCCTATTTGGATAGTGGAACTTTTTAGTGTAAAAAGTTTGGATATTTTTCAATTTGTTTCCTCTTTTTTTAACCAGTGTTACAGAAAATATATATACTGTATTTAATGCAAATATAATATACAAAATCAAATACCATACAGTAACTAATGTAAATAGATCTGTAATTGTAACTATTTCTTTATGGCTTGAAGATGATGGATGATTAGGAAAGCAAGTATAATATAATTGTATTTTTATACTCATATCTTTATTTTCCTCTTTTGCAGGATGGTACAGAGGGGGAAAACGAGCAATGAAATTCGCAATCCAACGAATTTGGAGAGAACCAGCTGACCCCTAAAACAACTGCTTATTCTGCATGACTGACCCTTCCAAACGTCGAGCTGGCAAGAGTGCACCTGCTATCATATATCCAGACCTTCTGTCATCAATCGTCCCAGTACTCACTCCTCCAAAGAGAGAGCAGCCACCTTCAGAAGAGTCCAGAAGACTTTGAAATCGTTGATCCAGATTTCAGAGGTGCAGTTAAAGAGAAGAACCCATATTCCTCCAAACAAAAGGATCTCAACGACCTTATCAGAAATCTTGGCCTCACACGGTGCAATGCTGAACTTATGACATCGTGACTCCGGCAGTGGAAATTGCTACATGAAGGTGTGCGAGTCGCATGTCACAGAAAGTGCAACCAGTTTTTTTCAAGTTGTTTCACCAGTCAAGATGAGCTTTGTTTCTGCCACAATCTGACTGGTCAGTTTGAGGCTATTGGAATCGCTTGTAACCCCAGAAAGTGGCGCCTCTTCATTAACAGCTTATCCAAGAGTGATGCTACTTCACAACGGGAATATATATCCATCTCTTCTCCTGGTAACTCAGTGCAGCTCAAAGAGGAATACAGCAGCGTGAAGATCTTGCTTAAATTCTTGAAATATGAAGAGTACGTTTGGGAGATTATTGGAGACTTTAAAATGGTGACCTTTCTGATGGGTCTCGAAAGGAGGCTTTACCACATTCCCATGTTATCTTTGTCTTTTAAACAGCAGGGTTACCGCAGAATACTACGAGAGGCGAGACTGGTCACAGCGGACCGAGTTCAGTGTGGAGAAGAAAAACATCAAATGGGATCCTCTGTTGGACTCCTGGAAGGTATTGTTTCATCCACTGCACAGAAAAGTGGGTCGTACGAAACAGTTTGTTTCGGCTCTAGATCAGGCGTCTGCAGCCTTCAGATATCTTAAAGACTTTTTACCTAAGCTGCACGATGCAAAGGTGAACGCTGGTGTCATCGTCGGATCACAAATAAAGCAGATCTTAAGAGTTCAAAGAATTCCCCCAATAAACTCACTGAGACGGAGGAACCAGCGTGGAACAGCTTTGTTGCAGTGATTCGAGAGTTCCTGGGAAATCACAAAGCCATAAACTATGCAGAGCTTGTTGAGATGCTGCTGAAAAACTACGGCAAAATGGGTTGCAGGATGTCCCGCAAATCCACATCCTTGACGCTCATTTTCATAAATCTAAGGAGAACATGGGAGCGTACTCAGAGAAGCAAGGCATGTGATTCCACCAAGATATAATGAATTTTGAAGGACGTTACCAAGGATCGTATATCTACTTTCAAATGTGTATTAATCAACGTAATTGCATATTTATGCATATAACCGTATTTTATTTCATTCTCAACCAAATCTGTCCGGCGAACGAGAACGTGATGTCTTTGCAGCTTTATTAAGCATATTACTCTAATTCGGGTATTCGAGTACTATTTTTCCCACCTTGTTTTAGATTTACGTGCTTCCTCTATATATATCCCAGAGTAAACACATGCATACACGCACATACATACATACACACGCACACCAGCACACACATCTATATATGTCATCACGGGTGCAGCAGTGGTCTTAAAATTTCAAATTATTATATAACAAAAATGTGTGTACTGAACGTTAATAATTGCGTATAGTCTTCACTAGACAGGTTATTTTTGAAGACGGACTTCAAGTAGCGTGTATTCTAAGAACGATTTTCTTTAGTTAGTTACTTAAAGTATGAAAATCTACCAGGAAAACAGATCACTGAATAGGCTTCGGCGAAAGGAGCATGGAAAGCATTATTAAACACGTAGCATTTAAACCAGCCATATCCGACTAAAATATTATACCTCTTTCATGTTCAAACTGGCCAAATCCAAAATTTCACGCTTACCTTACAATGTCCCTCTAAAAATAAACAATCGCACTATAAACATTTTGAAGCTGTGAGATAATGCATGATTAATTCAAAACAATGTCAATAAATAATAATTACATTTGATAGAAAAATCATAATTCTAAAGGGTGTAAGAGATTAAATTAGTTGGAAGAAATATATCTCACTCGAAATAAGTTTGGTAGTATCAACCAAAGGTCAACACATACTGGCTGTAATTTGAACTCATGGTACTTTCAGTTTAGCACTTCAATCTAAAAACTTATTATTCTTTTGGATGCACTTTCCATTAAGAAGACAAAAATTTAAAAGATATTGTTGCAAGAACAGCATGATCCTGATAGAAGAAAATATTTCCTTAAAAAAAAAAACAATGAAGATGAGTGTTATTTTTGTATCAAAATCTCCTAGCTAATGTGGTACCATAAAGAGCATATCTCGTTTTAGAATACAAGCTGAAAAAGCTTTAAAGCATGAAATTTATCATAAATGCAATGTTAGCAGTTTGTTTTATTTCAGTCATAATATCTATTGTCCGTTGATTGTATCTCATCTATGCTTACCCTCGATTTATTTGAACGTTGTTTCATTATGAAATCTAAGTACATCACCTTCAATTTGGAGACGAAATGCATTTTCATCCTGTACATCAAAAGAATTATAGACTAATATGCGTGTGCTACAATTTATTAATTTAATAAAGGAGAGAAAAAACGGGATTTAAAGAGAACGAAATTGCAAAGAATATAAAGGTTTGCCATAATTTTATATTGCATAACTGCTATTGCTATAACATTTAGCTAGCGTTTCTATATGAATGTGAATATCAATGGTTGCTTCATGAATATCACTAATTTTCACATACGAACCATTAAACTAACTATATAAATACATGTTCTTATATCAATCAGTTATGAAACTTATTTTTCACCCATATAAAATATTATGTGCATATTAACACCTAAATCTCCAGTCCTAAACACACACACATAGGCGTACAAACGCAAATATACACATATATTCATCACATAAAAGATCCATGTGAATGTTTACAATCAATATTTAAACATTTTATAGGATGGATATTTTTTGCGACTCCTAACTGTCAGATTTGATAGCAAATACAGTATTAGCCGTTTGCGTATATTTTCTACGTATCACATTGTGTGTGTGTGTGTGTGTGTGTGTGTGTGTGTGTGTGTGTGTGTGTGTGTGTGTGTGTGTGTGTGTGTGTGTGTGTGTGTGTGTGTGTGTGTGTGTATACCAAAGAAGTATTAAAAGACACGTCAATAAAATGAGTATATATTTTACAGGAGCAAATTATGGTGTTACAAACACCCAGTAACGTATCCTAATTGATTTTTAAGAGCGATTCATTAATTGATTAATCATGAATGTTGCCAGAAGAAGTTAATAAAAGAGAATAAAGTAAGACCTGCTATAATAAATGGCCATGTTTATTTAGCACATTAAATGTGATGTTGCATTTGGATTCTCTCTCCAATTAGAATGTGCACAAGCACCTATACACAAGCTCAAACAGGCACTCGCACACGCACAAACGTTCACATAGACACACGTACACACACATACATACACATACATAATATACATGTGTATATATATGTATAGATGCATATCTTTGTATGTATATTTATACGCATACACGCACACATACACACACACACACACACACACACACATATATATATATATATATATATATATATATATA
>NC_068981.1:67731021-67731884 GCF_001194135.2 Octopus bimaculoides
GCTCTTCCGATCTCGAACACACACACACACACGCACAGACGCGCGCACGCGCACATAACTGCGTTTTTTAAAGTGGTTCTGCCTTATGTATAGCATTAAAAAAGCCAAACAAGCTAATTCTCAAAATATGTTCAGTTTCAGTGGTCGCAGTCATGAACGAAACATCAAGACAGCAATAACTTTGTTATGTCAATAATTTAATAGCAATATTATATTTTGTTATAACTAAAAAATAAACAAAGAAAAACGCCACAATCTTTGATATTCACTATAAAGTCTTTTTGATCTTTTCTATTCCACACATTAGAAGAATTCCGCCATATAAACGCAATGCAACGCACTGCACCGATATTATTCTCTATTCATTTTAGGCAAACGCCAAAGGTTAAGAGTATAACTTCCTGCTGATTCGAGTCTATGATCCGATTTCGATTGCGGATTGAAGCCATTTTTCATTCATTTGTATCACTAATGCATTTAGAAAAGATAGCATTAAGACAGCATTACACATCGTCAAACATTTTTCTCCCTAAAATATGAGTTTACTCTTCTCACAAAAGGAACTACGTTCTACTTTATTTCTAATGACTGGCATCGAGTGAAAGCAAACATACTGCAATATTCAATTCAGATGTCTTCTATATATTAATGGTGCTTATTTTATCGATTACAGTACGATTTGAATTTAGAGAAATATCGATTCAATTTGTTTTAAAAATTTTAGAGTCGTATCATTGAAAGGGAGTTGGAAAATCTACCTAAAGGTCCATAATTTGTATCAAACGATATGCTTTACTATTTTCATTTCTTAAAGTTTCTTACGTGCTATATATATATATATATATATATATATATATATATAT
>NC_068981.1:67732457-67733783 GCF_001194135.2 Octopus bimaculoides
AAGCAGAATAAACGAGTACATATGTGATATTCTTTTCATTTAATACAGAGAACTAATTCTACCTCCTCCTAAACGAATTTTGAATGTCTTGTAATCTGCCTTTTTCTGTTATTCAGACCGATGGAACCTTGTGTTTTATGTAAAAAATCAATATATATATTTTCATTATATTTTACATCAGAGATAGAGAGAAGAAATATCTGCACATGAAAATGTGTATATATATATATATATATATATATATATTAATGGGTTAAAAGTATTTGGTAAGTTTGCAGTGCTTTGTTGGCTTCAAAAAGAAAGAGAAAATGAGAAAGTGGAGGGTAGAGAGAAGGAGTAATCATCTTTATGTGTATATTGACAATATTACATACACATTTCCTTCTTTTTTATAAATATCATAGGGAATTATTATTTATAATTTCATTCATACGTTACAAATTTGATCTAAAACCTGTTGATGCTGAAGGGATAAAAAGTGCGTTTTATCTTTTCGTAATATTATTTGATAGACTAATATTTTCCAATCTGAGAGAGAAAGAGAGAGAGAGAGTGTAAAAAAAAAGAGGAAATTGAAAAGCGTTCGGTACTGTGATTGTAATAACCTTTCTTCCCATCGAACAAAGTACATTCAATTGAAAATATGATTAAAACTTGAAATAATCATGATTTCAATGTTAGGCTTACCTCTGTACTTATGTAACTTCACTTCTGCCCAACAACAGAATTGAATTCATCATATTAAGCTAAGGATCAACTAGTTAATTTTCGACTTATCACTACTTACAGTAACCTAGGTTTGCATCTGTGGTAACAACAGAGAAACGCATTGTACAATTAAAATACAAGCACCTTCTCCATGGACAAATTACATGCGTTGCCATGGAATACAGCTATTTCTCATCTCTCGTCAAGAGAAACCTAAAGCAGACGCCCCAGTTCATATTTATTTCATTGACTTATTTTAGTTTTGTTTCTTGCGTTCCATGGTAACATTCTCTCTTTTTACCACATTATCAACATTATTAGCTACGATAATATATATAGAAAGTATACAGGTATGGTTGCATATATGCGAGGCAATATATACTGTTTCACAAACAGTGTTGGTGCGTTTATATTCCCGTAGCTGTGCGGTTCAGCAAAAGAACAAATAGAATAATTACCAGGCTTTAAAAATTAAGTTCTAGGGTCAATCGGTTCCACTAAAATTGCTCAAGGTGGTGCACCAGCACGACCGCAGTCTGATGGCTGACATAAGTAATATATACATATATGTAGGTATGTATGTATGTATGTATGTATGTATGTATGTATGTATGTATG
>NC_068981.1:67734182-67736013 GCF_001194135.2 Octopus bimaculoides
AAAAAAAAACACGAAGACATGTGGTGTAGAAAACAAACAGATGTATTAGTTTAACGCTCGGGAAGTGAAAAAGTCTTTAACGTTTCGAGCCTACGCTCTTCCACAGAAAGGAACACACAGAGAAACAAGGAGAGATATATATTTGTATGTATGTATTTATGTGTGTAACATGCGCATACACATGAGTACACACACAGATACATATTTATATGCATGTTTGTGTATTCATGCTTGCATATTTTAAGAAAGGCATATACGGATATGTACACAGCTAGTCAGAAGTACATACAATATTTACGGTATGCTATGAAGACAAATGAACTCTACAGTTTATGCAAACCCTATAAATTCTACTTGACGCTATGGTGTAATTATTTCTTTAAGATTTATGAACTCTGAGTGACCTTTGAAAAAAAAAAGAAGCCAAGCAAGCTTTGTTTAAAAGACATACCAATAAGAAATATGTTTTATTCGTTGCTATTTGTGAATTTCTACTTTTATATAGTCAAGTTCAAGATAAAATGGAATTGATTGAAAATGTCTTCTGTCAAACCTCATTGGAAAACATTCAAAATATTGACTGAATTATGATATTAGATTTGTGTGTATGTTGGGATAATCTCTGAAATCAACGTTGTTTCTATATACATATGTATGTGGGTGAATGGTCTTCTCTCAGTCTATATATATATGTATGTTAGCATATGTGTGTGTGTGTGTGTGTATGTGTGCGTGTGCGTGTGTGTGTGTGTGTGTGAGTGTGTGTGTGTGTGTGTATACGTGCGTGTGATTGTGTGTGTATGTGCGTGCGTGTGTGTGTCTGTGTGTAGATATGCACATGTTGGAAAGAAAGAGAAAACGAGGACAAGACGGAAGCAAATAATGCAGATTGTTGAAAGCATAAGGTCAAAGAACATTTCTTGTTATATATATATTTTTTTTAAATAAAAGAAAATATATTAAATTGCTAGCATACGAATTTGATTTATCTTTTGCCCTGATTTATTTGTTAAAATAAGCTTCATGGGAACGCGAAGTTATTTTGAATGCTTTTCAGATAGAAAATGCGACACACGTACATATAGACCAAACAGCATTACTTCATACATCGTGTAGTTGCATTTGATCACTCTTTCCTTCTTTATCTTTTTCTCTCTCTCTCTCTCTCGCACTCACTTTATACGTATATGTACATAGATGCACACACAGACACACCCACCCACATATATATATTTATATACAAATCCAGATAGGATAGAATGCATGGAAGAGATACTGAGAGCGTGTGATACAGGAGATTAGACAGTGTCAATATGTAAGCAATTTGTGGAGTCGCCTTTTACATTTAGTATATAATGCAATAAACTATATAAAATATATATATATATAATGCAATATATATATATATATATATATGTCTGTCATTCTCTCTTCCTCACTCTTCCTCCCATGCTCACGTGACCATCTTGCCATCTTTATTCTCCTAACTTGTGTTTCTTTCATTCTCTCCGTTGTAGCTGGATCAAGGATGACGCGTTCTTGTCTGTCTCCTGTCTAAGGTTGATTTATGCGTTCGCCACCTCGTTTAGTCTTAGCAACCCTTCCTCTTTCTTTTCATTGTCCTGTTTGCGGTACCAATTTTGAACATCCGCAAAATCCCAAATTTTATTTAAATTGCTTTGCGAGAGCAACTATTTTATCGAAAGCGTATCTCGTTGTTAAATGATCGAATAGAAAAACAGCCAACAACTGATGAAGGTTCGACTTGTGTTGTCTTGTTTTCCATTTGTGTGTTTAGTTGCTCGAAAAATAGTTCACACTCCATTCGTAT
>NC_068981.1:67736075-67737650 GCF_001194135.2 Octopus bimaculoides
ACACATATATATATAATTTATATTATTATATGACTGAACGCCACGCCTCGTCTTTGTTACGTTTTTCTCTCTTTCTCTCTTTTATTCTTTTACCTCCTCGTTTCCCATAATTCTATCCTATTACACTTTCGATTTTTGTCTCTTCCTGTCTCCTTTTCTCCCCACCTGTTTTTTCTCACTTAATCTATCTCCATTTTTTCTTCACACTTCACAGGTCTTTGTCTATTTCTCTCCCTCACTCCCTCCTATTTCTCTCCCTCCTTTGCTCACATTGCTCCCACGTGACCATCGGACATCGATCTTTCTTCTCCTAACTTGTGTTTCTTTCTGTTTCTCCGTTGTAGCTGGAGCAAGGAAGACGTATTCTTGTCTGTCTCTTGTCCAAGCTTGTTTTATGCGTTTGCCAACGCAAACTTTTTTAGTCTTAGCAGCCCTTCCTGTTTGTTTTCATTGTCCTGTTTGTGATACCAATTTTGACCCTCCGCAAAATCCCAGATTTTATTTAATTTGCTTCGTGGGAGCAACTGTTGTATCGAAAGCGTACCTTGTTGTTAAATGCTCGAAATGAAATACGAGAGTAGAAAAACAGCCAACAACTGATGAAGGTTCGTCTTTTGTGTTGTTTGTGCTGTTTTCCATTTGTGTATTTCGTTGTTCGAAAAAATAATTCATATTCTGTCTGCTCTTCGTATTTTTGTTGCACACATTTCGTGACGTCCTTTGTCCACATATGCATATATATATATGAAAGAAATATGGCAGCAACGTGAAAATATGCCTGATATGTTTTGAAATTATTTTGAAACTCTCCGTGGAGTGGGGCCTGACGTTCTAATTCTCTCCTGTTTACCCACTGTATCTACAATTCCCATAGCAACTCCAATCGCGAACAGTTGTCTGATTACGCTTTGTTCCGTATTTTAGACATATATTTCTCTGAACCTTTCTTGGATGTTAAGATGCTTGTGATAGACACCGTACACAATCCTCCCTGACTTATGAATTACTTATTCCTTGTCCTGTGTTTGTTGGAGGCCGAGGCTCCAACATTTGTTACCTTCAGTTTTCTGTAAGAAATTTAATCCGCTCCTAACTATATTCCCGACACGAGTCCACACATCCCAAATACTTTTAATCTTTTCTCTATCTTTAAAGAAACTCAACACACCTACTACCGTCTATACACCCACTGAACCGCCCAATTATTTCTTAATCAAGTAACATACTTTACAACCATCGAAACGTCTAGTTCTCCCCGTTAGCTGATCGGTTGTCTGCTAGTTGTAAGTATTGATAAATCAATCATAATATGAATGTTCTGTTGAACATTTATTGACGTTAGAAAATATAACCGTTTAATCATTAAACAATACTTAGACGTAATCTGCATGAAAGACGAAAACTTCCTTATTGTTTTTATGCAGATATTATTGACAGCCCTGTCTCTACGATAAGTATACACATACACACATACACCCACACCACACACAAACACATGCACACACACACACACACACACACACACACACACACACACATATATATATATATATATATATATATATATATATATAT
>NC_068981.1:67737711-67738646 GCF_001194135.2 Octopus bimaculoides
TGTGTGTGTGTGTGTGTGTGTGTGTGTGTGTGTGTGTGTGTGTGTGTGCGTGTTATGTGTACGTATGTATACACAAACATATATAATAATTTTCGCTTCTCTGAGCTTTTTGTTTTATATTTTTGTTCCTTTAAGTGTGTCTTTAATATAGGTATTGTCTCATTCTCTCCAGCAACTTTCCATTGTAAGTAAACAAGTTAGACTAAAGCACTGAAAATGTACGTTTCTCAAACAGTGGAAAAATACCAAAACTAAATTTCCAACACTTTTTGTTATTGAGACCTTATAACATGCGCAGCGAGTAGTTACAAGGCTTCTATTCGTACATCATTGTAGGAATTCTCAGAACAAGAACTAAGAAAAAGCAATAAGAAACCAAAAACAAAAGTAACTTTAACAACAATAATAAAATTAAGTTAAAAGGAAAGATATTATACAAAATGGCATCGATATGATAAAAATAATTGTATGCAATTTGATCATTTAAGATTAAGTGTTTATATAAGGACAGAGAGAAGAAAGCACAAACCCTTGAGTACCTTGCACCTTTAATCTATAAAATACTAAAGCCTTTTGGTTAGATATAAGTTGAAAATATTAAATGGAGTCATTTTAACTTATATAGCGTAAGTGTGTGAACAGATGTCATTATTTCCAACCGATGATCTCAGAAACATATTTCTTTTTATTATATTTGTGTGTGTGTATGTGGAGTGTGTGGGTGTAGTTAATGTCTACGAAAATTCAGTTTGGGGTACATCTGGTGTAAATATGTGAAGAGTGCTATGGTGGTTTCTTAAAGAGATATCGATTTTAAGATCAGATTAACTTGCACGCAACATGACATTTCTAAAACATTTAACAAATCGGACTGTGTATTGCACTTTCGTAGTTGAACAGTTTCTCTCTCCCCCTCTCTTTATATATATATATAT
>NC_068981.1:67739547-67741398 GCF_001194135.2 Octopus bimaculoides
ATATATATATATTATCTACGTATGTATGTATGAATGTATATATGTATGTAAGTATGTATGTATGTTTCTATCTATCTATCTATCTGCATATATATATACAATTTCAAAATAAGGCGATTAAAATCAAAATAAGCAACAAGGATATCCAGAGATATTACAATACGATCGTATCAAGCAACTCCAATTTAATTGAACAATGCCATCATTAAATCAATTTAAATGCAGAGCAATCCACAGCTGCATAAAGACACGGAATATAAATAAATTAAAACAGATGGACGCTTTAGTATACTTTTACCTAAAATCTCCAAGAAGGTAAGGAGATAGACATAGAACATGCTGTCTTCACTTCAGCTTAGAAGCAACTAAGTTATCACGAAAAAAGACTTGTTACAGATTTTGTTTGCCACTGTTTTATGGTAGACTAGACGTCGAGTTCGGTAGAGTCGAGTCGTCGGAAGTGAGAGTTGAGCGGACGTCATAAGCACGTGCGATATAACATGGAAAGGTGAAACTAATTTTCTCGTTTTCTGAAAAAGCAATATTTTGAACTTACGACAATCTTGCATAATAGCAACGATATATATATATATATATATATATATATATATATATATATATACACTCGTGTTTATATGTATGTATGTATGTATCTATATATATATGTGCGTGTGTGTTTACATGTATGTATGTTTCTATATATATGATATATAATACACACATCCAAACACACATACATATATATATATTTGGGGCTGCATATTGTTCCAGATCGTCGAGGGCTGGATGGAAGTCATGTAAGAGATGTGCTCAAAGGAAACTTGGACTTTACTTCGGAGTCTCTTTGATAGCGTTCTCATCCATGGGAGAAGTGGGATAGTACAAGGCGGGATTAGCATCGATTGGAGACGATACAAAGGGCCATAGAATAATCTATACTAGGTAAAACATTGTGGGAATACATCCGAAATGAGTTAATCCGAAAACAAGTCGGAGTGGGTAACGTGACTGTAGATTACAGAATACACAATTTCTGCTGAGCCATACGTGTCAGAAAACTCAGAGACACCAGGTTTACTCCTTCACATACTAAGTGATATCCAGCACATCGGAATATGCCACTCGCAAAGGCCTCCACGTCAATAGGAAGAGTGCACCATAATCGAAAACAATGGCGCAGTCAAGAAAGTATTGGAAGCGTATTGTAACCAGTGGTATATAAAAACATAAAAGTTTGACTAATAGAAGTGATGCAAATTATACATTATATAGATGTGTGTGTGTGTGTGTGCATGTGTGTGTATATCTGTGTGTTTGCATGCGTGTGTGCCTGTATGTGTATGCATGCATGTAATATACTTCATTATTTTGTCAGTTATTCCTACAGTGGTACTAAGAAAATGTTCAGTATATTTGCTATCCTACAATATTGTTCGATGTTTATTTACATTTAAAGAACTATGTAATTGAGGGGTTAACATTCCAAGACATGGACGAATAAATGTCAAGATAAGCAACTGTGTAGAAAATATCTTAGGTTACTTTAGACCATGAGATGTATAACAGAGTGATTCAATTAGTCTTTAATTCTGGACATACATAAAGCATTGTTTATTTAGACTTTCTATTCACTAGCATATAAGCAAGGATACAGTATAAGTTAATACAGAAAATATTTAACATTGAATGCTTGTTCATATTCATAAAGGTACTAGATCGAAGACACTGAGACTGACAAACACATAAACGCACGCATACACGTTTATATACATACGTAATATACGTAACTCTATGTTGTCATATATATATACGTTTATATATAAACGTATGTATATATATATATATATATAT
>NC_068981.1:67742393-67742743 GCF_001194135.2 Octopus bimaculoides
TATACATATATATATATACACATATATATATATACACATATACATTCATACTTACACACACACGCAGACACAGATAGATAGATAGATAGATAGTTAATAAATAAAAAAAAGCCTAAATGCAATAACGGAATGCACAGAAAGAGTTAAAAAAAAGAACTGACAGCTATAGAAAGGCTGAGAATGGGTTAAGCGAAGCAGATTCCTGTGTGTGTGACTGAAAGTATATGTTTTACATATCTTCGTGTGTGCGTGTGAGTTTATATATGTATATATATATATATAGCCATAGATACATACACACATATATGTACATATATATATTTATATATATATATAATATATGTATATAT
>NC_068981.1:67742932-67744771 GCF_001194135.2 Octopus bimaculoides
ATATATATATATATATATATATATGCGTATATTTTATGTACCTATCATAAATACATTGTATATGTAAAATATGTTATACTTAGGTATTTATGATGAACACACACACACACACACACGTGCGTGTGCACAAATATATATCTACATATGTATATATGTGTGTGTACACGCCTGTAAGTCTACGTGTGTTTGTATGTATGCAAAGAAACGACGGAGAAATAGAAAAGAGTTAGGAAGGAAAATATTGAGGCGGAGAGAGTGGGACCATGGGTAAGATAGAGAGAGAGAGACGTAAAACACGTTGGGTGTGTATAGCTTGCACCGGCGTTCGGAATCATGAGCAGGAGATGAATATTAATAAATATAATAGTATCTTGTAAGAAAAGATGTCCAATTCCTCCGAGATCGAATGATGCCATAAATATTTTATACTTTGAAGCGTATTTAGGCTAGAAAAAGCGCAAGAGATTGACAAGTCATGTGGAATATAGAAAATATTCAATTGTGAACTTGAGGGGAGGAGAAGAAGGAAAATAAGTTTGCTGTGACCCAGATTTTATAGTTGACATCTTCTATGTCCATTTTGTGCCGTATATCACTAAGTTATCAGAATTTATTTCCTCTACTTTTTTTTGCTTTTTTTTTACTCTTACTACTTTTATTTATATTTCGTTTTCTTTAAAACACTTTGAAGTTCTTTTTCATGGCTTATATGAGTGTTTTTTTTCTTTCTATCTATATTTTTTTTCTTTTTCATATTTCAGGAAGGTTTATCACCTCATTTTACGCTGTCAAAATACTTCTTACATTTTTGCTGTTTCAACGCATTAATTTCATAATTTTACGTTGTCATCATACTGACACCTTTAGGGTATGTTCACATACACAGATACGAATATATACATACATATTCTACGAAATAAAAACAAAATCGATAATGTGATATAATATCTACATACATATATTTCTTGCGTTTTCTGTGAGCGTATGTGTGCGTGTCTATAGGTATACACATATATACTTAAATACTGAGAGAAAGAAAGAGATAAGATGTATGTATATTTATAAATGCATGAATGTATGTGTAAGTAATTTATCAATACCCTCATATATGCTTAAATGTGTACATGTCACTGGATGATTGAATGTAATGCGTACATGAGTTGTATGTTATATAAAATGTACATACACTCACATGCGCACACGCACGCACACACATGCACACACACATACACACACATATATATGTAAGTATATATCTGTGTATTTTAACATGTATGTTAGTGGTAGTAGAATATTTTTGACTGCCTATGTTATGATTTTGGCGCGGAGATTGATGGATGGCATATATGGAAGTAAATCGTTTTATTAAAGCGTTCCTCTAGACTTTTATGTGTGTCGGAGGAGAGTTACGATTATAAACTTCTTATTAGTGAAGTGCTTTGATTTATGTCATCATTCATATAGGAAGAGAAATAAAGTAATGCAGAATGTGAGGCACACGTCTGTGTATATACGCATACATCTATATTGAAGTACATATATGTATATGCGTGTGTGTGTATGCATTTATGCGTGGACATATATGCATGCATAAATATGGTAATATATATATATATACAATACATATATCGGATATATGTGATTCTATGCTTAATATATGTATACACATACGCAGTGTACACACACACACACACACATATACATATACATATATATATATTTGTGTATGTATTTATATCTATATATATGCATGGTTGCATACGTACATATATACATGCATGCATGCATACATACATACATATATATATGAATATATATATATATATATATATATATATA
>NC_068981.1:67745014-67750308 GCF_001194135.2 Octopus bimaculoides
ATATATGTATGTATGTATTTATGTAATATTAGAAATCATGCTAAACACAATTATATAATTTGTTTCTACGAACGTTTCACATTTTGAGATGTTTGGAACTCTGCATTGCATGTTCCAAGAGCAAATGGACGCTTAACCACAACGGATCATTATGGAACATTTTATTACCTTATGTTAGAGAGAGCTAATATATATTCTATTTTATATATACACATACAGTCATGCACATACACAGTCATGCACATACACACACACATATGTACGCTTAGACACACATATTAAGCTATGCAATCATAACTATGATGGAGTCTTACTTTAGAGTTTGAGGTATAAGCGTCTAGTTGTTCTATCAACTGGAGTCACTACGAATTTAATTTGCGAGCGAAATAGTTAATTAGGTATTTCTAAAGATACAGGTACATTTAAATTTATTCTTAGGTACATTGAGCATGACATAAGTGTGCGAATTGGGTCGAGACTTTTGAATTACATGTACATCTATTTGATGGGCTTCTACACCATTTCAGTTTCTTCATTTTTACTTACAAAGTTTGTGTCGATCCGAATCTCCGAGGAAGGCAATTATCCATGTTACCATACACTTTTATTGAAAGTATGTGAAGCGATCTTTTTAAGCGGGACATTCTTTTCCCCCACATTCACACAAAACCACACAGAAACAAATAAACAAACATACGTAGTCACACACGCATACATGTGCGTATAGATGTGATAGTTAAATCAGCAGTCATAGCTTCTGCGTGGACTGGTGATTGTAAGTGTAGGGATTAGGGACTTTACTTAACCTTCTGAGAGTGGAGAGGAGATGGCCAGTGGTAACAGCCGGCAAAGTAAATAGTTACGAAAACTGAAAAGGTATCACAATTTGAATAACGGAGAAACACGTTATACACATGTTGTTTTCTTATACGTAGACACACACACACACACACACACACACACACACACACACACACACACACACACACACACACACACACACACACACACACGCACACACACACACACATGTATATATACACATATAAATACATATATATATATGTATGTATCTATATGTGCGTATCTGTGTGCATGTGTGTTTGTGTGAATATGTATATATGTATGTATCTATTTATCCATCTCTACACACATGTGCGCGTAATCACACACACACACATATTGTATGTGCATATATACAGGGAGGAGAGAGAATGAGAGAGTGAGAGACTGAGGAAGTATTTGTAAATAAATTCATCTGAGTGCTTATAAGTATTTCTGCCACTTTTTGTCGAAAAATGAAATCTTTAGTGCATTTCAGTTTGAATATATTATATTATCGCAGAGATTTCTTCATCAATGTTGTTAGGGTGTTTCTGTGTAAATATACACACATGTGTGTATTTGGATTTGACAGGATCGATTAAGGTAGGAGCTTATCAGAGTAGAGCTCCATTAATGGCTATACGGTTGATCATAAATCAACAGGTAAGTAATGCAGGAGGTGTATTGGCCCTTGATAATTTGCAACTGCAATGCTATCCAGAGTTGAAAAGAAAACTCCTGCGTGGTGTTAAAGCAGCAATAAAAACAACCGAATGGATTATGTATATACTATAGCTATAATAGGAACATTCGCAGTTACAGTTAATCTATTTTCTTGGAGCGACAACCGGTTACTGTTATGCGTTTACTATTAATTTTGATAGCCTTAGTCCATATCTCCGAAATTACCATTTAAAAGCTATAACTCTAAGTTTCCAGTACTACAATTAGTATAATTCTATATCTCTATTCACTGGGTACATATTATGCTAATAACTTCTTATCTGTGCCTAATATGCACTTTTGTTTGGTTTTGCCTAAAGCAGTCTCACTCTCTTTCCCTTTAATTGCTGTTGCTTGTGCTATTGTCACCTTAGGTATTTCTAACAAATTATATTTTCATTCTATTTCTTAACTTCTTGTTTCTTTCCTTTATACTTTCTCTCCCTCTCCCTCCTTTCTGTTAAATGTCTACGGTGCTTTTAGAAATCTTCACTGAGTAACATTTACTATATAATAATCTTCAATATATTTTTTAACTAACACTTATGTCTTCTCTTTGGTAATGTTCTATTGTGCTGGTTACATGTTATTAAATATTTTATTTAAAATAAATAACGCAGCCTATATGCCTTCTACATATTCCTTAAAATAAAATAAGATAATAAAATTGGATACATAGTCTCTTTACTCTCCGTCGCTTGCTTCAAATGACTGACTAATTACAGTCGGCGCCACTGAATGTAGTTCACATTCGCTTACTCTACAGTGTATCGCACGATCATTGAAAGTTTGAGATAGGAATTGCTGCTTATTCTCTGTATTCTGTATATTTTGTTTTTATTAATTTTTGGTCAACAATTCCTTATACGTTTGGCCACTCCCTTTTTCACAGCCTACTTCACCTGACAAACCTACTGAACAACCTACGCTTACATTTAGATTCACGCTTACATTTCTAGAGTGTTGGTTTTCTTGATTTGATCAGTACAAGCCGTTGGGCTACTCTGTTCATTGGTACGTCGATATTTGCTCTTATGAAACAAGTACAGCCTGAAGATTTGAAAAGTTCTCTGTTGTATTCCCCATCATTCGATGTGGTTAGCCTGAACCTGGATCATATCAGAGTATTAATAAGCTACCTGTCCAGATTCAAAATCTCTATTCCTTACGTTACACACACGCGCGCTCGCGCGCGCATATATATATGTGTATATATACATGCTCATCAAGCGACGCATGAGTACGATAAATGATTTATATATAGAGAGGAACTATTTGCGAGACTTGGCACATCTTATAGATGTTGCTCTACATACATACCTACCTGTACGATGTTAGCGAAACGGTTATTCTTTATCTCCGTAGAGTGATTCATATTATGTCCCACTTTATCCGTATAGTTATAATTGCTACCAATCATATTATTGCTATTAAAACACATTAGGACACTTACACAGCAGAAACACAGGCTGTAATAAAATCTAATGTAGGGTTTCTCAACCATTTTTTATCGATGGACTCCTTTTATTACTATTTTATTCTGGTGGCCCCCATATTTTTATACAAACTTCTTTCAAATTTCCCATTTTGTTTTCCACACATTAACTTGTGTTGGTTGAACTATGTAAAATGTTAGAGAAAGAAAACTTTCTTGCAATACACATCAATACATACATCTAAAGTAAGTTTTTTCAGGGGTCCTTAAAATACTATTGTAGATTCCCAATTTACTATTTTGTTGCGTGGACACCCACAAAATCTTATAGGGACGTCAGGGGCCAAATGGACCTCTGTTGGGGACAACTGATCTAAAGAAAATTTAATGCAGAAAATACTGTAATAAACAACTCTTCTTTATGATGTCTTGATATTCTGCATGCGGTATAAAGTTCAAGGAAACGAACTTAGGATTACCTATCGGGTGAAGTATCGTGTAATTGTTTATCGTAGACAATTCAATGTGTAGACAATTCATTCGATGTCGTTAGCCAGAAACTGGATAATAGCAGAGTCCGGATTCCAAATCTCTATTCCTTACGTTATATATATATATATATATGCTATTCAAGCGTCGCATTCATACGTTCTTACGACGCATGAGTACGATATATGATTTATATATATAGAGGAACTATGTACGAGACTTAGCACATCTTGCTGTTAGAAGTGAGCACCCGTGAACTAATAATACAATAACATGCTATTATTTAACGCAAACTACTGTTTAAAAGAAAGAATTTGTAAAAGTGTCTTTTTGTTTGAGAATATATCTTTGTTGATGAAGCATTATTGTAGAACTTTACAATTATCGTTCGCTTGTTATGGAATAATAGTCATAAAATATCTCTCAACGTTACATAACCAAACTGGACTTTCAAAATGAATGTAAATTTAATAGAAAGCGAAAAGCGAAGAGGAAAACAACATGAAAATTAAGAAATTGAAAAAGTGGATCCCATGCAAAGATCTAGAATGCTAAAGAATGACAAATAAGGTAAACAAAACTAATAACACCTAGCCAATTTTAAGAGTGTATCTTCCATCTATCTACTGGAGTGATTGTTAACTCATTTTAAATACATGTCTGCTACCAAGAAAATGGAAGTTTAGAAGCATTTTAGTAACCTCACTCAAGAAATAATGATAGTATTTAGCAAAAGAATATAGCGAAAATGTGGCTAAAATTCTAATCGTATAATTTTTCACTATACAATTTTACAAGAATTCCATCAAATTTCTTCATGTAGACAGCATTATAAATTAAATTGTATTCTTAAGTTTTCTTGCTTTAAATATGTATGCTAATTTTTCTCGTGATTAAAATTATCTTTCTAATTTATCTTTTTTTACAATTCTATAGCCATTGGTATATAAAACTGATGCAACATACTAAACAAAACAGTACACTATACTAAATCGTGTTAAATTGATATTAACAATAGTATTATTATGTTCACCGTGTCTAACCAAATATTTAATAACATTAACAGTATTATATCTATTTTCGCAAATTGATATTGTCGTCGTTCTAGCGTAGCTTTACTATCTAATGTTTGTATTGTTGTGTAAGATTTCAATTTGGTGAATTTGAGAGACTAAATGATTCCACTATGTAATTGTAGTTAACTACTTTGAATGATAATTGTAACGAAAAATGGAATAATAAGAAATATACACTTGACAATCTACGTCCAAGTTAACAGTCAGTCTTCCAAGAAACTACAACTTGAAAGCATAAAGATAAATCAAGACAATATTTGCTTCTCTATATGGTCAGCAATTGTACTAGAAATAGCTGCTAGATATCCTCCAAACCTATCACAATCACTAAGAGACGATGTACTATGTAACGAAATATGCCGTACATTATTTCTGATGGAAGAGTCATGGTGGGAAAATATTTGATAACACATTGGCTGAAAGAGAACTAATTTCTATCTAGGGAAAATAATGAAATAAAAGCGTAATAAACTATTTTAAAAGAATTACAAGGCGACAGTTTGACAGAAACAGAAGCAGTTAATAATTAAGAGGAAAGGGAGAGAGGGAAACACCTGCAAAGATGAATGGCAAAGTCGACCTTGGCAGAATTTTAACTCAGGACGAAATGCCGCTAAATGATGTTTCATTAAAATCTGTATATTCTAAAATTTATTATGAGACTCAAAATATTTCATGTATCTAAGGTAAGACACACACACACACACACACGTATGTATGTCTGTACATGTGTGTGCAAGTATTTA
>NC_068981.1:67750488-67753095 GCF_001194135.2 Octopus bimaculoides
ATGTATATATATATAATATATGTATGAATGTAAATAATATACATACATACAAACAGAGAAACACACACATACATATGCAAGCATATATACCTTTTGTATAATCCATATATTTCGGCGAGCATTTGTAGTTAATATTAAGCACGGTTTGGATCATGAGATGATTCGTATTTCTTTGAAATGCAGTATTCACAGTGTTACCCGGTTTAAAAATGACATAAAAATATTTAATATTATTCATAAACTATAAGGTAATAATAATCTTCAAGTGAATGCCAGACCTATATCCGCAAATATTGCAAGATCATAAAACACGAAAGCTATTATTACACGAATATACTGGCGATGTGTATTATTGATTTCTCGCATTAGTATACAACCACATATCAACTTATGATTTAGTCGATTCAATCGGACATACCATAATGTTATACTTGGAAGCTATAGTCTATTAAATCCATTCCGGTCTTCGATTGGTACTTCATTCTATCGATCACTGGAAGTTAAAAGCCATAGTTGACCTCGGCAGTATTTGTGGTGAGAAAATGAAGGACCGTAACTAAATATACAAATGCATTTTGCTCTGCTACTACCCAGACTCATCTTAGTAAATACTATGTAGAAATAGTTGATTACATAATAATACCCAAGCAAGGATATGTACTTGTATTATTACAATATTACACCGTCTCGCGAATGAAGTATTATGAAGAAACTCGTGTTTGTATTAGAAATATAGCAATAGACAAATACTAATAAAGAAACGAAATTGAACTAGTGAGTGACACTCACGATATACAACGAAAGCTGTTTCAATACATAATTTCACAGCAAGAATTTTGCCTACCAAAAAGCAAAAACTAGTTTATGTAATAACTTTGACATTCATATTTTCAGAATTTTCAGTTTTGCAATGCTTTCAGTACAGAATTTAAAAACATATTTCACACAATTTTGTAGAAACTTCAGTTGTCGTTGAAAATATATCATCTAGTTTAGAGTTAATGAGAGCTGAAAACATGGCCAGCTTACATATAGCAGGTAGGTCTCAATCGAATTGCATCTTACCCTTTTAAAAGAGAAATGTCAGATAACGTAGTCTTAGTTATACTAAAAAAAGTGGCAAACTTTAGTATGTAACGGCCTAAATCATTGGATTGTTGAAACAGAACTGACCTCGGGTTAGGCAAGTACGTCAACGACATTGATTTCAAGAAATCATGTATGACGCTGTGCCTGAAAATATGCATCTTTTGCTGGGATTTGATCTCAGTTCGTGAAAGACCAGAACAAACACTGTAAGGCGTGTTGTCCGATGCTCTAACGCTGCTACCATTCTATTTTTACAAGATGAATAACACCAATTGTTTTTGATTTAGGCACAGAGCTGGCAAATGTGAGGAGAAATGTGTTAGGATTATCACATCGACCGCAATACTTCTCTAACGCCGAAGTGAGGAAATCCAAATATAACTTATGCTGAGTAGAAGTGAAAACATTAAGAATAAGAATAAATGCTGCAATCCATGTTGTAAGATGCCGAATGATTTTAACAAGTCACTGCTCTAAAATCTACAACTACATCACTCTCATAATGAACAACAACAATAATAATAGCAAAACTGATTTCGGTTATAATACAATTGTCGTATCAACATATGGCATAAATTTAAACATCACATCTAAGATTCTTTTGAACTTGCTATTGCTTTTTAACAAACAGCAAAAATGAATTTATAAAACAGACGATAAATTGCAATTAGCGAAATTAATGACTTTCCTAACGCCTTTTACTAGGACTACAGAAGGGAACTACACATAAGTAGGAACTTAAACAGAATCACATTGTGACTCACAAGAGGATTCTACGTGTGCTACAACAAACATTGTTTAATGTGTTAAAGGCAATAATACACACACACACACACACACGCGCGCGCGCGCACACACACACACACACTCACACACATACAGACTTGTATGTGAAATTTTACACTGATCGGCTTTGGTGCGAATAAAATCCGTTTTGTGTTCAAGGGAATATTTGTTCAGTCTGCGATTTAAATAAATTTCAAAAATGGATAAATAAATTCAGTGAAGGGAAACTTGTCATAATAATAAGAACCTATGATCATTTTTATAGTTTTTAAAGAATAGCTGCTAAATACAAGCTCGAGGGACATAATAACGAAAAACAAAATGGAGCAAAAGTGTTTTGAAACTCCGATTTAAAACACGTAAAATCAACAAAACTTCGGTTTGCTTTATTTAATGTTACTTCATGTTCCAGCACTTAACATTTTATTATCAAATCGTGATTATGCACACATAAATAAATTTATATAAACAAACCGGAACACAAACTCGCATCCTATCAGATGGAATTTAAATTCCCCGAGTGGAGTGAATCATAATATAATACTCATACATCCATCCATACCTACCTTTATATGCATCTGGAACTGTGCATACGCGCACATATTTATATATATCTACACATCTTATATATACACATATATGTATGCATATGTATGTATATGTGTGTGTACGTGTGTGTGTATGAATATATACATGAATATATATATACATATATATATATATATATATATA
>NC_068981.1:67753362-67754328 GCF_001194135.2 Octopus bimaculoides
ATATATATATATATATATATATATATATATATATATATATATATACATACACACATGCATGTATAATTGCATATATGTGTGTATGCACATAGATTTATACATACATACATAACATAATATGACAATCGATTGACACGTGATGAATTACTAATCTCTAGTGCAGTGTATGAAACTGACCATATAGACTATATATAATTACATATATAAAGGGCTCTTATTAATGCCTTTTGCCCTAATGTATCCACAAAGGGTCATATGACTGATCTCATCAGACCAAAGAACAGAAAGAAACAGAGTACACACAACTTTAAAAGAGTACACAGAATGTATATACTGATAATGATAAGAAGCTGGATAGTTACCATATTCTGTTAACACATTTCTAGGAAAATATTTCTTTCCATTAATTCAGCATTGAAATAAATACAAATAAAATCAAATGCCATTTCCCTGTGTTGCCTTGGACATTCAGTTACTTATGATTATCCATATATTATACATTATGCAGATATGACTGAGTCGAATTCTTATGAACGTATTGTGCTATTGGAATTAAGATATCGTTTTACTGGGGAAATTAGAGAGCAAGTTTACTTTTTTGTCTACGTATATGCGATTGTATTATATGATTTTTTCCTGAATACAGCTGCAACTGTTTGATGTGTGGTATCGCAGAACATTCTCTAATCAATAACGAAGTAGGTTGATATGTCTAGAGGTCGGTATATATGTATGTAAACACCCCAGAATGTGTGTGTTGTGTTTGAATATGTGCGCATATATGAATGGATATATGTGTGCTTGCGCGTGAGTGAGTGTGTATTTCTGTTTACATATATATATAATGTACACAAACATAAACACACACATGCACATCTATAATATTTATGTGTGTGTATACATATGTACATATATATGTATATATATGTGCAGATGTGTATATATATGTGTATATGTATATATATG
>NC_068981.1:67755637-67756946 GCF_001194135.2 Octopus bimaculoides
GTTTATCATGTAAGTATATATGAGCAGGTCTAGATATGCAAGTATATGTATGCATGAGAAGACATACATAAAACAAAATATTATAATCTGCACGTATACATAAAAAATACCCTGTTGTTGATGTTAAAATTCCAACGAAGGAGAGTTGGTTCTAGGTTAGAAACCGGGTCTTTCTCTATTGGCAAAAAATCTTGAAATAAAACTGAATAATGGCATACATACGTACATATGTAAATACATGCATACATAGAATATAGGTAGTCGGTCTTGACCGAGAGAGACGATTGTGCAAGTGTTAGTGTCCATCCTGCACTAAATAATTCGTCTATATTTGTGCTGTACATTACATCGCTTTCTCAGTGAAATCGGTATTACCCGTACACTTGTACCATTGACCACACCCCAGATGTCGAAGTCATCGTAGGGTAGCGTGAGTTGAAGTGATTTGTACAAGAACCCAACACTTTGTCGGGTCAGCTAATCGATTTCACAATCGTTAGTGCAACTTTCCGACTACTAGGCCACGTTCCCTCATGCATAACATTCATACATTCATACGTATATGCACACATACATACGAACGTACGTACACGCTTACATACGTACGTACTACGTACATACATACACATACACATATATATACGAACGTACGTACACACATAAACACGTACATACATACACACATACACCCAAGCATGCATACATACGTATATACATACACACATACATAAATACGCACGTACATATATAAATACGTACTTATATACATACATACATACATACACATATTCTAACAAACATACATGCATACATACATACATACATACATACATACGTTCATACAACATACGCACGTACATATATAAATAGTACATACATACATACATGCGTGCATGCATGCATACATACATACATACATATAAACAGAAGAATGATTACATTGCATATGCATTCAATAACGGATTAAATAGCATCATAAGGTTAGGCAAAAACTTCTGAATTGGTAAACTGAGTGTATAGCTGTTTCATGAAAAGCAAGAGGGGCCGGAGAAACTTGCGAAGAATGAGTCTTTGAGGAGAAATATTACCTAACCCTAATTTCATGCATCTGTATCCAAATTGCAATAACAACACAATTGATAAGAAACGTAACCACTCCTGGAATTGAGATAAATACACTACATCATACATAGAAGGCTGGATACTATCCAAGGTGTTAGCAATTAAATAACTGATCAACGAGAGATCTTGTCGTTCATGTTGTGAAAGAAAATGTTGATTGTGCCATACAATTGTGAATGATATCACA
>NC_068981.1:67757211-67758084 GCF_001194135.2 Octopus bimaculoides
CATGTTGTGAAAGAAAATGTTGATTGTGCCATACAATTGTGAATGATATCACAGTAAGTGTCCAAAAATATCCGGAAGATTCTTTCTTCCCAAGAGATAACAGATTGTCGCTAAAACATATACACTAATGTACGCATGTATCGTTTACATCACGGTTGTAAGAAAGGCGCACCAGATCCCAAATGTATCAACATCATAAAAAGTAAGGAACACTGGTGGAACATTTTAATAAAATAGCTACAGTCCAGACAATATTCATATAGGATGGAAGCTTACTCTTGTAGAGGTCAGCTTTCTTCGTCAAATATTAGAGAAAAGACCATTTATGTGCAATCTAGGCGCACTACACAATATCGCAAATATTTGCAGAAAAATTAGAAATTGTGGGGTTCCCCCAAAAGAACGAAGTAGACTGATTTGAATATTCCAAATACAATCAGTCGTACTCTGAAAAACGATGAGCCATAGCAATGATTCGGCAGTTGAGGTTCTTGGACTGAACGTAATGCACAAAATCACATATGCATATGAACTACACAAACACGCACAAATGCAGATAGTAATGAAGCAGGTGCATGCGTGCACAGAGACACAGACACGCACATCTATACACTTTAGTACATGAATGAGAGTTTATCCACACGCATATACGTACACACGCAGAAACATATGTGCACATAAACAGTTCAGAACATCACAAGCCCAAAGAGGTGTTTTGATCGACAAAAGGACCTTATCACTTTGTGGCTGGGTTGATCTTTGCAGGGGTAAAAACTAAAATAATCCCAAGTCTCTTTCTCCATCTCTCCCCTCTCACTGTATACATACATACATACATACATACATACATACATGCATACATACATACATACA
>NC_068981.1:67758410-67763918 GCF_001194135.2 Octopus bimaculoides
TATATATATATATATACATATATGAGCATGTATAATATATATACATAAACATACACGCGTGCGTAAAACACAAATCAAGTAAATACAAGCTAGGTATTTCGAAGATAATACAGTAGAATATTATACTTTCTACACGAACTGCACTTCACTGCGTATAGTGCGAAAATTATTATACACAGAATAATACAAATTACTATTAAGACCGAGTAATAGATGTAAACCAAACCGTCAAACTCGGCTAGTCATAGCACAGCATAAATAATACAGGCCATGGGACATCAAAAACAGTTAAGAAATGAAAGGAATATAAATGGAGGTCACATTCACATTACAGCTTTGAGAGGAAAACTATGTAAATAGAAGATAAGGGGTTTCGTTCTTGATTTTAATGGCGAAATAATCAAAGTTATTAGGCGAGTTCAGGCTACAGCATTATTACGAACCCCAAGTAAATACTTGAGTATCCTATTTCCAAACGGCAATATGTTTCACCCAATCACAGTACACTGCGAAGCTTGCAAGCAATGCCGTTCGCTGCAAATTGTTGGGTGACGTCTAGTCTAGACTAGAGTTTGCTTGAGAGGTTTTAAAGGAAATGAAGGAGCGATTAGACAAAGAGGTCAAAACATTTGGAAATGGCGGTTTAGATGTTTCTGTTGGTGGTGATGAGGAAATTGCTGACTTGAAAGTCGCGTAGCTTGTTTTTACTTTTGAAGAATGAGCTTGGAATCTCTGGAAAGTTGGGATCTCTAGTATGGCAACATTGCTAAAAACCGCGGTTTCGTATAAGGTTGAGGTGCAGCAGCCGAACACACTTTTGGAAGGTGAAGGGAAAGTAAGTTCAAACTTGGATGAACGGGTAAGATGCATGGGTGTAGCAGTACGATTGATGAGTCGGACGTCATGAAGCCAGCGTCAATGATAAGTTGAAAGAGACTATACAGGTTCTGCGAGTGACATATTTGGCAAAAAAATTGAGATGAGCAGGAAAGTCATGGTTATGTAGTAAACCGGTCTGGGAAGCTGAGACTGTTATTAGCTGAGAAGCCTAGAAAATTAATGGAAGGAGTGGAGATTAATTCGACTACGGTGAAGAAAGCATTGGTGTAGGATATAAAACATGTGAGCTGAAATTAATGTGCAAAGTAGCGCCCTAGCAGTCACCCATGAACCAAATATATAATTCTAGAGTCGGTTTATTAAAATGTGTGAATATTTGAGATAAAACTCTGGCGTACTCTAAAAGTGTTGAACTCAGAGTGTAGAAACTCTGACCAAATATACCAGAGGACTTGCCCTTAAAGATGCTATTAGTTCACCGCTGTGTTCTCCAATACTTTAGTTTTAATATGAGAAAACACATTTCAACGCCAGAAAAAAGAAAAAAAAGTCATGTTAGACTCTGAGAAATGAACTTCGAACGGAAACAGCCGAAGGGAATTTTGAAAGGTATAATGAGTTACAGCGTCTCATTAAAGACCTCACTATCAGTGTTGCACATGGTTTTAATGCATATCACATGTGAATCTGCTATCTAGTTACAAATCTGCCACTAATGAATCATTTCTTTATCGTCTACTTTGTATCTTATTCAGTTACATGTTTATCCGTCTCTTACTTGCCGACAGAACATGGGCTTAATCGTCATGTTTTCATTATACATATATTGTTTAATGCTGTATATAGAATAGATACATTCATGCAATTCACTCATACATTGCACTACTTTATTATATGTTTTGGATTGTAATTTACAAGTGTTATGCTATATATTTATGCATACATGCATTTTTCAATTTTATAGTTTTCATAGTTTATCACCTCTCTTGTTTTTTAATCTATCTTTCCCTCATTCTCCACTCATGTTGTGCGTACATTTGTTATCATCTATTGTCCAACGGTATGCTCATACCTCCTTCTCATACCCCGTTAATTTACTCGATCCTACTCTCTCCACTTCCTTCTTTATTTTTACAAACTTTGATAAAAAATGTACATTTCCTTTCACTCACTCTTATTTCATTATCCCCATGAGCCATTTTACTGTTGTTTTCCATTTCCTTCTGATATCTACTACACTACTATTCTTTTTCATTTCTTTTGTTTCTTATCTTTTTTTCTGCAACCATGCTGTTAGCCTCAGTTTTCGTTTTTCACCGAAGTAAAGCAAGTGTTCGAAACGTTGATCTTTTACTTCTCGCGATAAATCAATTCACTGATATTTTCTATGAACTTTCTCCAACCAATATAATGCACTTGATTGTATATTGTTACAAACTGTAAGATTTTTGAAATCTATATACCTATAATTAAAGCCATATACCCGTATGAAACAGCCATAATTTTGCCGAATATCGTTCTCATTATCACAGCAATGAATATTGAATAGATGGCATTTCATATTCCTTTATACATTCATATATAAATATATTTAGAAATATTTTGGTTTATTCTTTACACGTTAATAATTATTGGTTTCTTACTCGGGCACAAAGCCAATTTCTGCAGAGTAGTTTTGTTTGAAATCTGATTATAGCAGATTTATGCATTAGAACGTCTTTGAACAGGAACCAGTCAAATACAAATAAGAATAAATTGATACAGATCACTATATCTCAGTTTATATTCATTATATTCGAAATTATATTGCTAATAAATATTAGAAAAATTATATCTTACAATGACCAAGTATACTTGTTGAGAAGGAAGAATCTCATCAACCGTATCTTCCTCATTGTGTTACTGGTATGAATTTGATCAACTTTTGCAGTGTGAAATGTATAGTCGACACTGATGAGATTTTTACCCAAAATTAGTGGATATAAAAACTCATGACTGATAGCTTAAGAGTCAAAACTCTATTGTATCGACCATGCACAGATACAATCCACAATGGAAACAGAATTAAATTCATAAGGAATATACTTTCTTTACTTTTTCAATTACTTGATCGTAGATTCGAGAGTGGTTATCGAATATCTTGAATCCTACAATTTCTATGAAAAGCTCTTCATCATTAACACAAAATATTAAAGGTATTTATGTTAATAGATTTGAGGAGGAAATGGTTTAACTGAACATATAGCTATGTAGTTGCATGCCAAAAGAAAAAAAAAACAAAAACAAAAACAAAATGCTTGTGATATAACCTATTCAATTGGGAAAAACTTCATCACTTAAATTATAATTGAACCAAATAACATCAGAGTACAGCCCAACGTATAATTATGAACTAGATAGAGATTATATTCATTCTTGCAAATATAAACCTACGAAATTTCTTGAACTGAAGCGTGAATTCAAAAGTAATGAACGGCAAATCGTATAGAACGAAATTTTGAAGGATTTATAAATGATGCCACGTGAGCCATTTTTGCACGCAATCAAAATATTTGATCAGCAAATTATTAAATCTTATTTCCAGCTTTTCTTCATCGAAGTAAAGTAATAGATGGATAAGGTTATACGGAAGGATTAATCCACTTTTCTGGCTGGCCTTGACCAAGAAAAAATAAGGCATTATCTGGGTTTCGTTTTCTTAATCTACTTATTCGATTTGAAAATATAATTGTGCATGCTGTATTACCAGTATATACAAGGTTAAGCGTGTTTAGATGTTGAAGTTAAAAAAAAAAGACTACTGAGAAACCATTAGAGGGGTTAACAGTTCACGCATAATATCATGTTTAATTCTTCCTTACCTGCCATGAAATCTTATATATAATAAAATGAATTAATGTCGATAACACATTTGTTTTTGGTTTAGTTAACACAATTGTGTTTTAAATAGAATACTTAATATAAAGTTTTGGTGCTATAAAACGAAATATTATAACTTCAATCAGAAGATATATTGATATACAACAGATAATCTTGGAAGTAACTATATGATTAGAAACATATATTTACAGTTTACAAGTTTAATAAAAGGAAAAACTATATTATACTACCAGGAAAATATTTCGAGCTCCACCAGGTTTATGATATAGCACAAAAATAGATATCATCAAAAATAAAACCTTGAGTGAAATATAAAATAGATAAACTACCGACGGGTGTTTATGTACCAAATCAGGCATGATAAAATTAAATCAAAACAAGCAACTTTAATGTAATAATCGACATTAATTTCAACTAATTCAATTTTCCTAGGAGTGGGTGTATAGCCGATTGTGCAATCTAGAGTACAATAAAAGCCAAAATCAAATCGGTGTTTTTTAAATTACATACTGTAGAAGAACAAAATTGATTTATGTGTAAACCTCACGTTGTTCTAATAAAATTTATCTATTATAATATAAATGAAATGATTTCTTACACTAATTTGCATTTTCAAACTTTAAGAAGAGCAATTCCAACAGATTTCAGGCTAAGGGAGAAAATTCCATAGGGCAAACTATATTACTGTAAGTGCGCATCAGATACTATATATAAAATGAACTGGAAAATAAATTGAAACGTTGTTCAATGCCACCTCAAGGCCACCATAAAGTTTCACTCATTATACAGGAAATAGTAGTGATTTAAGTAGGAGGCATGATGGAAGGGAGGTTAATACTGTTATCCCATAAGGATAATATTAATAATTATGGTATTATTTTTGTTATCGATACTTTTAACAATAACAATGTCTTTATCTTTAGATGCTACAAGTACCAAACATTCTGATACACAGTAATTTAATATTTCATTACTGGTAAGCTATCTTACCTTTTCTGATATTAGAATTCGCTCACCTTCTGTAGTGCAAAACAAATTGGCTTACATGTATCCATAGATTACGAACTTGACAGGAGTAAGCTAAAGTAAATCGCATTAAGCAGCAGATGGACTATTTGATAGCTATCTCTAAAATACTAACGTAGTTTATTGGATGTTGTGTGTAGTCTATAATGGGAAATAGTCAATTATAACATTTCAGTACAAGTAATATTATGCCATGTCCTAAAGCTGTAAGCTGGTAGAATAGGTAACACGTATATACGTTCTGTGATCAAACCCGCCAAATTTGACTTTGCCTTTCATCCTTTCGAGATCGATGAAATAAGTAGCAGTTGATCACTAAGGTCGATGTAATCGACATACCCTTTCCTAAAAAAAAATCAAGCCTTGCGCCTATAATAGAAAGAATATTATACAAATATATTTGCATACCCGTTCCATAATACCCCACCCCTCCTAGAAATGCGGAAAAATGGAAGTGTGTATGACTAAATTGACGGGAATAAGCCTATCATCCAGTTCTACATGAATACTTATGAAAATGTTGGTGGTAAATCGATTGGATGACGTAGTCTTTGTTCACCAACAACACACTGATTGTAGGCTTTAGTTTCATTGAAATATCTAGTGGGATATTTTGAAGTGACAGGGCGTCCAAGTATTCATTTCATCCTATGTTTGTTACTCTTAAGCTGGTAAATAAGTATTTAATTTGGCATAAACAAAAATATAGATAGATAGATATATATATATATATATATATATATATATATATATATATATATA
>NC_068981.1:67764047-67765392 GCF_001194135.2 Octopus bimaculoides
TATATATAGATAGATAGATAGATAGATAGACAGATAGATAGATAGATAGATAGATAGATAGATAGATAGATATATAGATAGATGGATAGAAAGAGTGAGAGTTCATTCGTCGTCTCTTTATGAATAACTTAAAACATAAATTGGTTTTCGATTTAAAAATCTATTCAATATTAGAAAGCAAATTATCAAGGTTATTTAAATGCTTTCCAGAGAAAAGAAATGCAAGACGGTCACAAATAGAGCAGATAATTGGAATCTATATGGAGGACACATTGTATGGGATTTAGGAAACTTCGCTTTCTTAATTACTTGGGCATTCATAAAAGTAAAACTCTATGAAAGCTATGTAGGTAGCTAAAGGAAAGGGCAAAAAGTACAAGGATAAATATATTTCGTCAGCTATATTCTTGCATGTCATTATGATTTAAGCATTTGCAAAGAATTGGTATCGCTGGTCTGTAAAGGACTATGAAACAAAATAAAACGAAGCCTTAGACACACAGGTCGGAGTCATAAAACTGGTATGAAAACCACAAACAAATTCCGATTATTAACAAAGAAAGTATCCTTCAGTTTCAGTCGGAGACAAACAGTGAGGTTGCTAGAATAAAATGAAATCAGAAAAGACTTCCGTATACATACAAGATGCGTATAGAGAAATATTGGAGGTGTGTGAAACAAAAGAGCAATAAAAAGAGAAAATCAGCTGGAACTAGTTGAATAAAAGGAAGACATAGAATGAGAGAAAGAGAGAAGCAGATAGAAAGAGAGGAAGAGAAAGGGAAAGTGAGTGTGCGTGACCAAAATAGAATAAAATATACTGTCACTGAGAGAAGAAAATTCCGTTACGATGAAAGTTACGACTTCTCACTGCAAATGAAACACACCCACACGCCTGTATATGCACACGTGTGTCTATGTGTGTCTATATCTATATAAACTTATTCGTACATGCTGAAATGTGTGTGTGTATATATATATAAACATACACGTTTCAGCATGTTCGAATAAGTTTCACAACCGATGAAATTGCTTAGATACATATTAAGTAACAAGCTTCAAAAATAGTACTGGGTTAGATACAAACAGCTAAATCCTTGAAGGCGATTTCACAGCATGCACACTAGAACTAGTAAAAGGCTAAGATGTTATATATATCTATATATGTCACATATATAAGCATATATATGTATATGTAGATGGATATATGATGCATATATTATCTCTCTGTGTCTCTCTCTGTCTCTCTCTCTCTATATATATATTATTATAATTATTATTATTATTATTATTATTATTATTATTATTATTATTATTATTATATATATATATATATATATATATA
>NC_068981.1:67766135-67766745 GCF_001194135.2 Octopus bimaculoides
AATACGCATTGAATGCAGTTAGGGGTGATGTTCACTTTGAAAGCCAACTGATCGCAATTTCCATTGTTTATTAGAGGGGTTACATTACATAAATCAATTATACAATATTAATACTAAGTCAATTTGTATGCGTATATGTCGATATATATATACATATATACATTCGCCATGATAGATCGCTAACCACTGTACACATTTTTCTCTCTCCTTGTTTCTTTCTGTGTTCTGTTCTGTGGAAGTGCGTAGACTCGAAACATTAAAGACTTTTTGAATTACCGAGCTTTATACTAATGCATCTGTTTGTTTTCTTCACCACCTGGCTTCGTCTGTTGTTTTTTTGTGAATTCTCCCTGTATATATACTACAGTATAATATTAATGTGGGCAGCTGAGCACAATATGAACCGTATAGGCTAAATTTTTTCGTCAGTAATTATGACTGTATGTGTTACAACACATATTGCGAGAAATATGAGTTAAAGATGCGGAAAACAACATTTTTATATACTGACTTGATAGATAACTGCCTCATGTGCAAAGTATTACCCTAATGGGAATTGTCAGCAGTTATATACTGTGTGTGTATGCATGTATGTATGTATATATGTGTA
>NC_068981.1:67766962-67776979 GCF_001194135.2 Octopus bimaculoides
TATATATGTGTGTGTGTATGTGTGTGTGTGTGTGTGTGTGTGTGTGTGTGTGTGTGCCACATACATTTATGTCTGATTTAGCGAATGTCAAGTCGTGGAGCATAAACTTATTGGCAGCTGGGCACAACAGAAACCATATAGGCAAAATATAGTCGTTTTTTATCGTGACTGTATTGATGGAAGCACACATATTGCTACGAATAAGAGTTTAAAAACTTATAGCTGCTTAAAGTACATTATACATACACACAGGGTAGATAACTGTTGTAGATAATGTTCTAGCTTTGCTTCGCTCTTTGGGCCGTTATGTACGCTGTCAGTATGCATAAATGTGCTTTTACGCAGCTATAAGCGATTTAACTTTTATTTTTAACAATATATATGCTTGTAGCACGCGCAATCACAATTAGTGACGACTAAATATTATATGTGTGTGTGTGTGTATGTGTGTATGCGTGTGTGCCTGCGCGCACGCGTGTGTACGTATAGTATCTTGTTGCATATTTCCTGCCGGTAAAATCGAATTCTACATAACATTTTTTCCATTATATTTTCATATTCTTGTGAACCCATTCTATTTTTGTTTGCAATAAAATGTCGTGCATTAGTAATTCAAAAATTCATGTGACTTAATACTATAAATTTTATACTGAAACATTATTAATACATCAGCCAATATTTTATGTATTTGATATTCTATTAAGTCTTTACAAACTCAGTGTGTTCCACAATATTGCCTCTAATACCAAGGTTGTTGCAAAATTGAAATTGTACAAGCTATAAATCATCAGATAGTATTACTGAAGCTCTCAATCGAATGTATACCGTATATTTCATAGGTATATAATTTAATTTTCTTCTATTTCTTGCTGCTTTTGCCATTTTAAAAATTAATTTCTCTACATTTTTGTTTCTCGTCACCACGTAAAATGTATCGCAATAGCAGATCTGGAATGCCTTTTTAATTACAAACACGCGTTATGTTAACATAACTGAATATTTCCGTTACATTTTTTTTTCCAACTATAGAAACAGCGAAATGTCATTTTCTGAAAAATCTAATGTTACAGTATGATAAAAAGTAAAATCCAATTTTAATGTATTTTATACACTTATTCTACTTTTATTTTCCTACATGAACATTTTAGTCTGAAATATAGGTTCAATTTATTTAGACATCAGTTTGCATTAACTTATTTTAAATCGAATTTCTGTTCCAAGTTTCTTATTCGCTAGCTATGTTACTGTAAACATGCTAAATGTAGCCCCGAAAGTATGTTGACCTATATCTTATTTGTACAAAGTTTCGAATGAAATGTCTTATATTCGATCTCAAACATTTTCACAATTTTGTATCTAATTCTTTAAAAGGGATCGTTCTCTAATGTGGTATGTAGCAGAAGCGTTGACTTACCCGACCTAAATATACTCAACTCTTTTTCTTATACGCCAACTGTTAAACTTGAAATATTGCCATCATAGATTTGCCACATGTCGATCCAGATCTAGTAGACATGAACAAATGTTTCGAGCAGTAATTACCTGCCCTTTCTTTTAGGTAATTTGTGCCACATTCACATTGCTAACCAGCCTTCGTTTATCAAGATACGAGCGATTTGCATTTAAAGTGACAACATTTATGTCTTTCCGAGGCGCTACCTTGATGGTTCCAGAGGCTACATCATCAGTAATGTGTATGAAAATTAACGAAATTACGTAGGTCCTTTAAAATTCAAATCAAACTGAAAGGAAATGAGTATTAATGTGGTGTGAAAATAACTTTAGAACTGCGGTGCCTGCGATATGCATGAACTTCCATACCGGATATATGTTGTTACCTGTGCTTCATGACCGAGCAACACATCTTAAGGAGTATACATATAATGTATAGATATGCTTTAAATATATAAACATCGCTCAGGGTATTGAACAATTTGCACTTGCCTCACCCAAATAACCATACACTTCTCCATCTGAAATAATTTGCTTCTTTTTAGCAATTATCCGTACTGTTGTTGCCATGCTCAACGTCATGTTGATGATTATGCATATATGGCAGCACTTATTTCTTTGCTTCCCTTGCTACCTTATGTACATGCGATTTGTTCATGAATGTGTTCCACATTTATTCTGAGGAAGTGTGTAAGCGTAGATTTTTCTAGACAAGGCTTTACTATAACAGGAGGAATGTTATAGGTATCTAGGGGTGGATGAAAATATATCTTATAATGGCACCTGTAACAAAACACTTGCCAGTAAAGAATATTACCGCCGAATAAAGAAAATTTGTTCCTCAGAACTCTTTACATTCAATAAAACAGTGGCCCACAATGTGTTTGCAGTGCCAGTACTCATACTAACATTTGAGCTGCTTGATTGGACGCTTGATGATATCCGAGCCATTGATATGAAAACCCGAAAAATACTAACAAGCACTCATAATTTCCACATAAACAGTGACGTATACCACCTCTACCTAAAGCGTAAACAAGGCGGCAGAGGCTTAACATCGATCCAAAATTCCTTTGAATGTCGGCAACATCTTTTAACCACCATGTGTCGAAGTGCATCCCTTGAACAAGTTTGGTTGATAACATCATAAGACTTGGAAGGCAGCTCCTTGAGTAACACACTGTGTCTGATAACCTAAGCCCAAAGAAGTTGCATGACTCTACCGCAACGCGTTATAAGATGAAAGGATGAGCCTATATGAGCAGAAGACTATGCATGGATATATTAGTAGAATGCTCCGCGATGATAGTATCATTGATAATCAAAGCAGCTTATCATGGACGAATAGCCGGATTACTACCTACCACCTTGAAGGGTATGCATTTGCAATCCAGGAACAGGAAATATCAACCAAGTACCTGATGCACATAAGGGATAGAGAAACAGAAAAAGCAGTAAAATGTGCCAACTGATGCAGATATTGTGGAGTTCATACTGAAGATATCACCCACATCATAAGCAGTTGTCCGAAAATGTCATGACGGTATTATCTACCGATGAGACATGACATTGTAGCTAGGACGCTCTATAATGAAATCGGTCGGAAGGATAATCCCGAGGACAAAGAAATAAAACCCCATAATATGGTAGAAGCCATAGCCACTCATAACGAAAAGGAATACTGGTGGAATGTCCCAGTGAAGACCTCAATAAAATGCAAGCACAACACACCTGGTTTGTGATAGAGAAGAGAAACTGAGCACAGTTGTGGAAATTAGCTGCCCAGCTGATGTTAACATAAAGTTGAAGAACAGTGGCAAAGAGAACACCTATGCTGAACTATTGAGAAACCTGCAATTACTCTATCCAGATTACAAGTTCAGGCTTATACCTGTAATTATTGTGGCCCTGGGATATGTAACATATCTAAATACAAATCTTGAGACATCAGGCTTTTCAAAACCAGAAAAGAGAAAGCTAATTCGAAGACTACAGATCCAATCCGTCACTAGAACTGTGAAAATCTGTAAAACGTTCCAGAAGTTTATCATTTAAATATATATGTGCATGTCAAGATATGTAAATATTTGCATGAGAATACATTCATAAAACATACAAATCTGCACATACATACATACATACATACATACATACATAAACACACACGTCCATACATACTTACATACATACATACAAATAAAAATACCCTGTTTTTGATCTTGAAATTCCAATGAAGGAACCTTGGATCAATGTTAGAAACCGATTCTTTCGGCAAGAAAGCTTGAAATAAACTGAATAATGACATACATACATACATACATACATACATACTCATTCAAGCATCAAGTCACATATTTGAGAGACTATCTATCGGGAATATGATGAATACTACCTCCGAATATGAGGCCATAAATATTTTCCATGCTAAATACCTGGTTAATTTTCAGAGGAAGTATCCGAAGGAGCCTTTTATACAAGGTCGTAATGTTTTCCGACTAAAACTTGACTTTATTATGCAGAGTTACTACCAACAACATGACTGGATACGACAACATCAACAATAACACAAGCTGAAAATAGAACGAAGGCAACATCTCGAACTGTAAACAGACACTTTATAGCTGTACTTATAGAAGAAACTGCAACTACTAAACACATTTTACTTGGAGTTATGTACTGAATAATCATCTATTTAGCTCTTATATAAGAGTGAAACAAAACCCCGCTGTTAGACGTAGGAAGAGATTAAAAGCATACTGGGACGATCTCCATCCAGAACTGAATTTTGTTACACGAAACAATTACATTAACAAGCAACATTTATTGAACGTAGGAAGAAAGTTAGTGAATGTAACTTTATTGAAGAAAGATTTGAAATTAACTTTATTCCAAACAGTATAAATAAATACGTGAAAGCAACTGGCCATTGTTCCTGTACTACTACTATAGTAAATAGCAGGCACAATCGCAACGATCATTGTGGTCACATTTAAATATCGGTGAAATATGCCGTTTGTAAATTTTTTTCAGATAAAACAACTTTAGGTTTGAGTACCTTAGTACCCTCTTGAAGAGAGGTTAATCTCTACCAAAGCAAACAAAAAGATTAACAGACACAGTATTTATTAACAGCTATCAATGAAACTGGATAAGAGTATTTACAGCAATGTATTGAACACACAGTGTGGCAGATTAACATCTGTCTGTATGGCCTGCCTACTACTGCAAAGCAATACATGACCGACACTCAAATAGTAAACAAAAGCGAAACAACGAAAAGCGTGCCACCGTGGAATTCGAAGATAGAGAAAAAGATATCTGATTTACGGAAGAACATCAGCCATGCGACAGTTCTTGTTGGTTGCCAAGAAGCAAATCACTATACGTCTCATAGTCAAAAAGTGATAGAAGATAGAAATGATGTTTGGAGATAACAAAAAGAAAAGACTCAATGGAAAACTGATCACTCTCAACCAGGTTCTAAATACCGTGTGTGAGAAACTCTGACATGAGAGGAAAATACCGAAAGAAAAATAAGTAGAAAATTCAACCAGAATGAGAAGAGAAGCAGTAAATATCATAGAAACTCCTTCACGAGAAGACGTAGACCTCTTCTGGAGGAAAATCTGGAGGTATTCTGTGGCTGGAAGAAATTCCGAGTAATTATTGTCCGTGCATTACGCCAACACATACAGTACCGATGGAGATACCCTTGTGATTGTAATTGAATAAAACTTCAGGATGGAAAGAAACTAACCTTCTACCGACCGTATCTTATGAATCTATATCAGTATGCTCTCAATAAAAACAGTAGCATACCGCTCTGGTTAGCTCTGTCAGAGATGAAACTGATCCCCCAAAGCAGACTCACCCACATGGCAAAACACTATGGTCAATTTCATATCAGGACTTAAAGTATAAAATATATACGAAATGTTTAGAGATCTTCCTCCAAGGCCACTGTGAACGTAATAACACCATTACAGCAAAAGAAGCAGTTGGTAGAAGAGAGTACCGGGAAGTTTTGAGCAATTGTTGATAAACAAAACTGTTATGTCAGAGGTGCGGAAAACATATGAAGATTTTGGTTTCAATTTCGCTGGACTTTCAGAAGCCTTTGATTCTGTCACCCGCTCGTGGGTGCTACGAGCTCCTTGATTTGCTAAATTTCCAGAGAGCGTAGTCAAAGCCGTAACTGACATGGCTTCATCTCGTGCCACCATCTTGAAGTTAAATACAAGGAATTTTTATTATCATGAATAAAATACAGTATCGCAGAGGTATATTCCAAGGAAACAGCCTTGGTGTTGCTGATATTTTCAGTAGCACGTTTGCCATTCAGGCATATGAAGTCTGTAGGGTGTCTCACTGATTCACAAGGGACAGACACTAAAATTCTACTTTAGTGTGTGTGACTGGAAACTGAATTCTAAAAGTTTGTATGAGATGAAAAATAGCCCTGACTTGGCTTCACCGTTCTTAAAGGATATAGGGCTGGAGTTTGATGAGGATAAATGTTGCTATAGAGTTGTGAAAAGTGGGAAAACTATTAACCGAATTAGTTACATCTCCATCAAATGTTTCTCCTAACTTGATCAAGAGTGTTGCAGGTACCTTGGAATAGATGAAAACACATCTTACGAGGGCACATGTAGCATGGATCATGTCACTAAAGAAAGCTCTAGAATGACAGTAACATTGATAATCAAAGCAGTCTATCATGAACCATCAAGCGGATTACTAACTTTGAAGGTTGTGCTTTTGCAATCAAGGAACAGGAAATAAGAACCAAATAGCTAATGCACAACCGGTACGGACTTTGTGGAGAAAATACCGAATATATCACGCATATAATAAGCAGTTGTTCAAAAATGCCATTGTGTTATTATCTACCGATGAGACATGATGTCTTAACCGAGACACTCTACAATAAGATCCATCGCGAAGATGATGTTCAGGCTAAATAGATAAGCACGCAAAGAATGGTAGGGGCCATAGTCAATCGTAGTACGAAAGAGTACTGGTAGAATATCCCTGCGAAAATCTTTATAAATGTAAGCATAACAGACCAGATATAGTGATTTGGAACAGTGAAGTGAAACTATGTACAATAGTTGAAATCTATTGCCCAGCTGATGTCAGCATAAAGCTAAAGGTCAGCAAAAACGAAAGCACCTACGCTGAACTACTGAATTTTCCACAGCTACTCTATCCGGATTACAGGTTCAGGTTTACGCATGTAATCATGGTATATGTAACAAACTTCCTAAGCCCCAATCTTGAGAAATTAGGCTTCTCAAAACCAGAAAAGAGAAAGCTAATTAGAAGATTACAGAATGAAACCATCAATGGGACAGTCATAATCTGTAAAACGTTCCACAAATTTTACATTAAAGTCTACACATGCAATTGTGTGTGTAGTAAGAGGTGATAAATTTAATTTTTTTTTTACTGTAGCACGAGTTAGTTGTTTGAGACAGACACTGACCAGTTAAAGCTAGTGTTGCGAAAATTCAAACTACTTCACCCAAGTCTGAGGCGCGTCTAATAACTAAAAGTTGAGTCAGTGGCTGTGAAGACGTTAAACCGTTGATAATGTACTTCCAAGCTTCTCATTCTGTCAGCTTTAACTAGAGCCTGGAAGGTTACCTTTGTACTATTTTAGTCATTATGAAAAATGAGCTAAATTTGTTTTATGCCACTTCATTTTGCATTCGTCTTTGTTTTTTTAATCTCTTATGAAGCGTATATCGTTTTTACCCGGTTTGCTGAAATTGACGTCTACAGCAAGATTTATATCTACATTATGACGTGTGTCTTAATTTGTATTGTATCGTGGAATTGACATCAGCTCCAATTTGAAAAACCTATAAATTGTAGTAAGTGCAACTGAATTTATTCACGTCTTACAACTGTTATTTTTTTACCAGACTGTACGTCTACATCCTAATGTTTAGCATACACCTTAATTTCTGTAATTTACGTTTGCTCAGCGTTGTTTGGAAACTGTATTAATAATTGTTTTTCTTTTGAACACAGACCCAACTCGTTTGCCTCATAATATTTATCATTGTCTTTATGGAAAACTGCCGTCTACATTTCTTGGTACACTGTCTACTGTATATTGGCTAAATTGGTGACCCCAACATGATCTGAACAAGCAATGTGAAACCATCACAATCTGTAAAACATTCCACAAATTTTGCTTTCAAGTCTAGACATGCAATTGTATGCATGAGAATACATACATAAATCAAAACACACAAATTTGCACATGCGCTGACTCTAATAATTGCATTTATGCACACAAACATGCACAAATATCTTGCTGAAGGTTAAAATTTCAATGAGGGAGCCTTGGATCGAAATTAGAGACTGATTCTTTCTCGATTTGCAAAAAAATCTAGGTATAAAACTGAATAACTAACATACATGTACACAAGCAAACATACATACATATACCTTTCTCGCTCACAGAATGTGTATATGTGTGTGTGTAGGTATGTATATGTATATGTATGTAGATAACGCTCACGCACAAGCACATATCTCTTCTTTGTAATACTTTATAAGTGGGCTCACAAAAGAAACGTCTGATCTCAGTGGGTCGAGTAGAGTGCATATATTTGTGACAATATTCCTATGACTTCAAGTTTTACGTTAAGGACAACTTTCTTCTTATGAATGTTTCTTCTAATTCCTTTTTTTTAAAGAAACCATGAGTTGTAAATCATCTGCCTGAAGTATGCATTCATTAACTCAGAACATATCATGGAAGAATTGTAATACACACACACATATACACACACACACACATACACACACACACACACACACACACATACACACACATACATATGTATGTATGTTTTTATCTATGTGTATATGTGTGTATTCATTGGTGAACTTTCATGTTCGAAAATTACTTAACGTATAATTTGTATATTTTATTGTAAGTTCAATTTTGCTATAACGGTCCAAGAAGGTAAAAAATTATCGATAGTGAAGTAAAAATATTCGTAAACGCATTTGGATAGGACTGGTTGCTAAACACTGCTAAAAAGAAATCATCAAACATTCATCATTTTAATTGTCATCCACCGAGCAAGAGATATTCATCCATTCGCATGCAGAACACATGATGGATTGTCTTCAGTAGTGTATGTGTGCAACACATGGAAACATGGTCAGTGGCTATTGTTTATAAAGTTTTAATTTTGATGAGTATTAAAATCTATATCAATAAGTGACCGTCTTCCATGGTAGAGATAAAAGAATAATTGAGACAAAATCTAGATAGTAGTTGAGAATGTTTTAGTATATATTAGTGGCTGTGATATAGTTATAGATTTAAGTAATGAGCTGAAATATTTGTACCGCAAGGATTATTCTAAAGACTCCCGTATACAGAAACCGAACGTCACCGAAATAACATACTAATACTTTGCCTAGATCGTTGAAGAGATTTTATTACAAAGGAGTGCATCATTACGAAGCAAATGATTTATGTTAAAAGTTCACAATAAATACAAATCGACGTATAATTAAATTTTTTTAGGTAGACACCGAAATTTACTTACTGGTAAGTACTACTCTTAAAGGGAGGAATTGCAGTATATCAATATAAATTACCTAATCTACTCCAAATCCTCAGAGTTTTAATATTGGTGAGAACATATCTAGCTTATTCCCTGATCAAGAATCCTTTGACCTTGAGTTCATAATTGCAATGGCGTATTAAAGTACAATGACTTTAAATATGGAGAATACATTACATACAGAAATTCATTCAAAATACAAAACGAAAGATAAGAAAAGGCTTAAACTAAGTTTAAAAAATGTTTTCTCATTATACTAGAGATACTGTTGTTAAGTTGAGCTACGTATGCACTAATAGACCTGTTTCAGTTGTCGGTATAAACAAGTATAATTTCCACGTGCATCAGTATCTACTGGGGTATTCCAAAATATGAACTCGCTAAAATACTATATTTACCACATAATGGATATCTCATCCCAGGAAAGATGGTCGCTTTGTAAAACAATTTAAAGATACCCCAGGAACCAACCGAAACAAAACATAATTAGTAAACCAAATTAAGACTTCACATTAACAATAGCCACTTCTTGTTATTTTGCATTTAAATATAAAATATTGAAGATGTGGATATTTTGGAGCGGAATCATTCACACAGGTACATTTTCAAATAAAAATTTCTGACTCTTTCAACAATTAACGTACAACAATAATGAATATGCAACTATATGGAGGACAGGGAAAGGTCTTTAAGATTAAGTTTTACGTCATGGTTTATATGGAAGGAACTAGGAATATTTAACTTTATAACTATATGATATATTCAATTTTATGTTTATCATTTAGCAAATTCATTATTTATCATTGACCTATAACGGAAGAAAAATCAACTACACTAATTGACTTTTCATTCTTTTTTCATTACAAACAAGTTAACTTGGAGAAATAAACAAAACAACAGTGTGCAAAATATATAAAATGTATAACGATAAATATATATATATATATATATATATATATATATATAT
>NC_068981.1:67777492-67779218 GCF_001194135.2 Octopus bimaculoides
TATACATATAGATAAATATATATATATCGTGATGTTTATATGTATATATGTATGTATATGCATGTAGATATATATACAGATATACACAAGTCCATGCATGCGTATATATAAATATATGTATACAGTGGATATTTACAAACATGCGCTTGTGCAGTTAGCATAAACCTAAAATGAAGACATGAACTTACTTATTGTACAGTAAAATATCAGGACGCCAAATGTCACTAAAAGGAAGGCGGATGACGGACACATTGCCATATTTGATTGGATCCCACTGCAGCTTGTAATCGATCCAGTTCTGTGAAACAGAAAGTAAGTTCGTTATAGTTTCATGAGAAGAATAATATTCGGCATATTTAAATTTAAGAATGTTGTTCGATTCTAAAATATATATTCGGTTTAGTCTACTTTTGCGTAACTACTTTACATGGATGTAACGTAGTTACATTATAACGACATGAAATTAAATTGTTGTACCACAAACTGTCACATGCGTCACCACATTTTGCTGGTGATGGTTCAAAGTATGAAATAAATGGAAAGAGGTAACATAAATTGGAATACATGACTGAAATGCTGAAAGGGCAACGCCTTGTCTGGTCCATTAATCGAAACGAAACCTGTGATAGTCAATCTAACTCTAGAAACACAAGCCTCTATATGAATGCGCATGTGTGTCTAAGTATATATCCATATGCGTATATAAATATTCTCCCTCACTCTGTCTCCCTCTCCTCTCCCTATCTCTGTATATATATCTACACACACATGTTAATTTGGATATGTGCATATATGTATGTATGTATGTATGTATATACGTACGTATGTATGTATGTATGTATGTATGTATCTATCTATCTATCTATCTATCTATGTATCAAAAAATTAAAACAACACCAAATACTGCGTTATTAGACTACAGGAACCCTCTCATATACGGGTTCCCGAATAAAATAACGCACATAGATCCTAGCAGACGAGCATCGTCTGTCGTGGCCACCGGAACTCCTTTAACTTGTGATTTCCTTGTATTGAGAATAATCATTGGGAGGAGTCTGGCTACCACATGCCAGTCAAACCTTGCTGTTACGATACATTGAATATCAACATCTTTTCAGATAATGATGTGGCAAATAGCCAGTCGGCTTATTAAAATTAATTATTTGTGAGAGATGCAATATTAAAACCAAAAGGTAATGTGATTTCGGCTAGAGTGAAATCATGTAATATGGGAGTTCTAGTACTCATGACAGACAATTCTCGTCGGCTACGATTTCAGGAGCGATAAAATAAGTACCTATTGGAGTCGATATAATTGACTTAACCCACACCCGCGACTCGAAACCGCTGGTTTTATTCCAAAATATGCAAGCGATATTGATACTGCTTACGTTGCTAATGAAAAATATGCATATATACATACACACACAGGCATATATATGTTGCTAATGAATTATATGCATATATACAACCATACATACATACATACATACGTACATACATACATACACACATATATATATAGATATATATATATATATGTATATATATATATTATTTTGTTTAAAAGAGTTCCAACACTGTCTGTTTTTTATGTTTTATATATATTCCTGCAGAACCAATGTGGGATATAGAATATGGAATATACAATATATAATATAATATACAATATATAATATTATATATTGTATATTATATTATATATTGTATATTCCATATTCTATAT
>NC_068981.1:67779545-67780480 GCF_001194135.2 Octopus bimaculoides
TGCATATATACAACCATACATACATACATACATACGTACATACATACATACACACATATATATATAGATATATATATATATATATATGTATATAATTATATTTATGTGGAGAATGGAGCAACAAATACAAGAAGAAGCAATCCTGTTGGGCTAGCCTATCATTTACCTATGTATGTATATATACATATATATATATTAGTACATATATATATTTGAAAACTACTGGTCAAATTCTTAAATTCCTCATTCTCTTTTGCTTTCTTAATGCACACTTTTTTGTCTCCCTTGAACAAATTTATTTTTCCGAACATCTTCCTTCCACGTTATCTTTTTCTCAAATACCACTTCCCTTGCTAATTTCTGTCATTCGGCCAAAACAGCCCTATTGAATAGTACCGGAAATATGACCTTACTTAAACTCATCATTGTTCCCACTCCCTAATTTTTTTTTTCTTTTTCCTTCTTTTAATCTTTATTTCTCTTTGCATTTATATTCTCTCCTATCGTGCTCTGTACACATTCTGATTGAACCGTCTATGTGTTAACATGTACCTCCTTGCTCCAATGTAAACTTTCATTTAATCAAGGTATGCTTGACCTGAAGAGTAACCTGTGGTATATAGCTTGCTTGGATGTTCACCACTTCCGAAATTCAGCTCGCTATGAAGCATGTGTAGCCTGGATCTTATCTACTCTATTCCTTAACACTTGTATTATTATTCGCACAACCGGCAACCCTAGTAACCTACTGTGATATATAAAGAGAACTTTTTTCAGTTCATAGTACTTAAAAATGTAAGAAAATTCACAACCTTCCGTCTTGATAAATTACTATTTTCCCTCAAAGTTATTTCTTAATATTTACTACGGATTGGTTGCGGCTAAATTTTCCCTACACCACAACCTCTGGATCGTATAAATACACACACACACGC
>NC_068981.1:67780705-67783205 GCF_001194135.2 Octopus bimaculoides
ATATATATATATATATATATATATGTTTGTGCGTGTGCATCTCATACTTATCAGCAAATGATTTTGTAAACAGTGTAGTAGCAGTATAGAGTTTTATAGACCCCATTGAGGTGAAAACTCGGGAAAGCTCAATTATAATCTGTGTGTGTAAAATCTAATCACTTGCTAGTCATGTACATTCAGCATCAAACATTAACACTTGAAATCAGAGGAAGCTAAAATCGTATTAATAATACATATGAATATTTCGTAGTTTTAGCGAGGAGATTTCTTCATGCCAATATTCAGCAAATGTTTAAATGAAGTAGAAAAAAATAAACATCAGAGAGATATTTAAATATATAAAACTACCATAAAAGGTATGACGCATGAAAATGAATTAAGCTACATATATTAGAATAAATATAAATATATATGAATACAGATTTTTATAAAAATAGACACATATCCTGTCCCTGAACATGCATCCAGCCTCAATATACATATACAATTATATGTATGCAATTCAGCTTCATCAGAGGATTGTAGGGGTATATTAAATGAGTGTTATGGCTCTTATACACTTTCTTTCAAGAGAAAGAAAGTGATGGCATGAGTTTACAAGGACCAGTCAAAAATTTGAGAAAGATCATACTGACACACGGTGTATAAAACTTAAACTCTTGAAGAAATTCTACGCTTACAATGATGTACTAACAATTTTTGTGAGAAAGGAAGCTATAACAATTATGCAAATTTGTTCTGAAATTTAATTTTCTGAATACTACTGAGCATTTGGTTACTATAAACCCTCTTTTGAATTTAATTAGTGTTTATTTCAGACATTTCCATTACTTGTAAATTCATAATGCTAGTGCGGCCGAATTCATCAAAACCCAGCAACGCTTCCGTAATATTCGAATATATAAATGATTTTAAGTGCACATTTCTACTAGAACCGAAGGCCCATGTTCAAGGTACGAGTGTACAGGGGTTGGACAAAATAATGGAAACACCTTAAAATTTCAAACAAATTTATTTTAATATGGGGTAGGACCGCTTTTGGGAGTAATTACAGCTTGAATTCTACGAGGTATGCCTTGGTACAAAGTTTGAATTGTTTCCAAAGGAATTTTTGTCCGTTCTTCAGCTAAAACAGTCTCCAATTCTTGTAGTGATGATGGTGTAGGACAACGACTTCTTACTAGTTTTTCTAAAATGCACCATAAATGTTCAATAATATAGGGATCTGGTAACTGTGGTGGCAAGATAAGATGTCCAACTTGACTAGAATATTCCTCGTGCCATTCAGTAACAACTTTAGCGATGTGAATTGAAGCATTATCATCCTGAAAGATTGCGTTTCCCTCCGGAAACAGTTCCACAAATATAGAATGAATCAGATAAAATGCTTAAATCGTATTGACTATTAATTCTGCTATGAAGTGAAAACATTGGGTCAGTGTATTTCCATGATATAGCCCGCCAGATCATCACAGTTCCTCCTCCATGTTTAACAGTTGGAAGAAGGCTGTCTGGGTCAAATGCTTCTTTTGGCTGTCTCCATACGTATGCTTGGCCGGTGGTCGGAAATAAGGTAAAGGATGACTCGTCCGAGAAAATAACATCTTTCCACTGCTCTATGGACCAATTCTGTAGGATTTTACTTTACTCTGAACGCTTTGCAACGCTTGTTTTTGAAAGTAGTGATTTTCTGATTGCAGCCCTTCCGTGAAATCTGGCTTTGTGTAGCTCCCAGTGAACAGTTTTTGTGGAAACTGGGTTCTCAAGGTTGTCATTAAGCTCTGCAGTAATTTGAGAGCTGATCCTTTCTAACAATTCGCGTAACAGTGAAAGTTTTATTTCGACGAGGAGGCTTCCCCTCTTTCTCAAAGGCTGTGATTGCTTTCAAGACAGCACTTCTTGATACACCAGACATTTTGGCCGTTTTCGTTACGCTAGCGCCTGCCGTACGAGCACCAGCAATTTGACCTCTTTGAAAGTCCGTTAGATCTATCATTTTAATGAATTTTAATTACCTTTTTCTGATAGTATCAGAAAAGAAACGGCAATTTTAGCAAAACATATTAAGCAAAACTTATAATAAATAAAAGAACAACATAAAAATAAACAAACTTTTGACGGTTTTATAGATATTCAAAAATTATGATGCTATGATGCTAGATGTTTCCATTATTTTGTCCAACCCCTGTATATGTAAAATAGGGTCCTCCTCAGTCTGGCAAAATCACACTACAAATTAGATTAACAGCTAGATTGAAATATAAATGACAAAATAAATAGTTATTATTTTAATTATTGTATGAGAAACCCTAAACAATATGCGATTATTTACTGAATAAATAACACTTTACATCGACTATGAAGGTGTCAAAACTTTCAATTAATATTATATTATGACTTCACCAGATTGTGTAAAAGTCTACAATATCTAGTTTAGAAAATATTGATCCGTTCAACATTCGAAAATACGAGTCATCGCTTTACTGGTAATAATAAA
>NC_068981.1:67784296-67786850 GCF_001194135.2 Octopus bimaculoides
TTATTATTATTATTATTATTATTATTATTATTATTATTATTATTATTATTATTATTATTATTATCACCTCTTCCTCCGCTGATGCGGAGGTATTATGTACATTCGTTTTTGTTTGTTTGTTTGTCTGTGGACAAGATATCTCAAGATATCTGGATGGATTCGGATGAAACTTTCATGGATGTTAGACCTCGTGACTGGTTACGAACTGATTAGATTTAGGAATCAATCCAGTACCGGACAAAGATTCTGGATTATTTTTCTTGTTTTTTACTTAATTTTTGAGAGCGGTCGATTTCGTTTTTAGTATTCCCGTTTGTGAGAAAAGTCGAGTTTATTTCAGATATTCTCATTTAAAAAATCATCTCTGGCTAATCGTTCAGGGGATGTTGGTGTTGCCTTGGTAGAGATTTGCGCTCTCTGGGTGCTCTTGTTATTATCATTATCATTATTGAGTGAAAGAGCAGCGAATGTCATCAAAGTGACACTGGGGTACAAATATACGAAGCTTTATATACCCATCATGGCTACCCGTGTAAGATGGGCACACCAGACACATGCATTACAACCATATGCGCGAGACATGATGATCTCATATCAAAACAAACAGTGCATGACCTTGCAGGTGAGGGCTCAGAATTTTCTTCAGGTCGAGTAGCCCATCCCACTCAAATGATCCCAGAATAAGGTTTGTTTAATGATGTTGAATGAAACACTCCCTGTTTCCAGGGGTAAATTATTCACACCTCAAAGAATTCCTTTCAACACATGGTTATGATGCTCCCCAATAGTTCTGCTCGTGACTAGAGCTGCACTTATAGTGAGGTACTAAGGGACATGTTCAACTGGTTAAGATAAAGCAACTAACAAGCATATCTGTGCTATTGAACAGAATATTTGTTGTAGCCCATCTTTTATACCCAGATAAAACATGTATACGATAACACTACTAATCAGTTAAGTTCAAAAGCCATGAAGCGACTGCTTCGTGGTGCATGTATTATTATTATTATTATTATTATTATTATTATTATTATTATTATTATTATTATTATTATTATTATTATTATTATTATTATTATTCACTGTCTTTGCACAGCTTCAAACGGTGGAGATGTACTACCGTGCCAGCTGTTCACTACCAGTTAACTAAGATAACATCCCTTTATTTTTCGAGCGGTATCAAGCAGTTCTGCTTTCTGTAAGTGCTCTACCCTATTTGTTCCATGTACTTCTCAAGATTTTTACTCACTGCTCACAGGGCTCAGACAGTTATTGGTACTACTACCACCTCTTTCAGCGACCACAACCGCTTAACCTCTCAAGCTAACCTGTCATATCTATCGACTTATCTCCCTTCCTTTTTGTCAGATGGGCATGCTATATCTACGGTCCAGCATCGTTTGCTTTCTTTCCTAAATAATACTTTGTCTGGTTTTCTATTCTCTATCTCATGGTCGCACTGGATCATAAAATCCCAAAGGGTTCGGCTCAGCTTCGGTCTTATTCCTGTTAGGATCTATTTGGGTAGCCGCTTCATTATTATTATTAATGTTGTTCAGTAGTTTTATAATGATAATAATAATAACAATGAAGCGGCTACCCAAATTATTATTATTATTATTATTATTATTATTATTATTATTATTATTATTATTATTATTATTATTATTATTATTATTATTATTATTATTATTATTATTATTATTATTATCATCATTGTCGTCGTCGTTGTTGTTGTTGTTATCATCATCATTACTATTATTGTGTGAGAGATCAGTGCATGACTTCAAAGTGACATTGGGGTAAAATATACGAAGTCCAGTATACCGGTCATGACTACCCGTCTGAGAAGGGTACACCTGTCACATGCGTTACAACCATATGTGCGTGACATGGTGATTTAAAAATACACAGGGCACTGGGGCCTAGTTAAAATGTTTTGAAGGCCGATCCCATCTCGTTCAAAAAGTCCCTGAATATGAGTTGTTTAAGGATGTTGATCGAAACACACATATTTCCATAGGTGAATTATCCATACCTCAAAGAATTCCTCTCAACAAATGGTTATGATGCTCCCCTACTACTTCCGCTCATGATCAGATATGCACATTTCGTCAGCCACTAAGGGTCATGCTCAGCTGGTTAAGGTCAAGCAACTAACAAGCAAATCTGTGGTACTGAGCAGATTATTTGCTGTAGCCCATCGTTTATATAAAGACAAAAACCTCTACACGATAACACTTTCAATCAGTTAAGATCAAAAATCTTGAGAGCCAGTGCCTGGTATAGCATTTATTATTATCATCGTCATCATGATCATGATCATCATCATCACCATCTGTATTATTATTATTATTATTATTATTGTTATTACAATATGTATCATACTTCACATCGGCAGAGCTCAATATAACCCCTCCCCCCACAAATTGTTACTTTCAGTTGATATCATTAGGTGGTAGCCGACATAATAGAATAGGAGATTTATATGCATAGTCAAAACGTTTCTCGTAAATAAACTGTAAGGATATATATATATATATATATATATATA
>NC_068981.1:67787607-67793096 GCF_001194135.2 Octopus bimaculoides
TATTATACTCATTTATTGTGCTTTTAATTATTAATTTTTCTATATGTGATAGTGGATTTTCATCGATGAGTTCTTGAAAATTGGTTATTTTCCCTAAAACTATATATTTTATATATACTTTATCTATAAGGCTCAATTTAATTTTAATTTTTATAAATTGATTTTAATTGAGTTTTTTACCTGTAATTTTGGATTTTGTCCCTAATATTATATATATATATACGCCTGTATATTTGTGCATATATTTTATCTACACATATACTTGGGTAATAACCACATTGATATAGTCGATAAATTTTGAATGTTATAATACTGAAAATCACCAACCACACATCTATTGGAACAGTTATATGTAATACGTACATATGCGTACATATACAAATGTACGCGCAGTAACACACCAAAGAAATAAGCACCAACATGCATAAATAGTATACCGCATCATTCTCTCCGAAATCAAAGGAATTTGTGAAAAGCCAACCTAATCCAATATGAAAACCTAGTGACAGTCCATGTATCTAATGCAGTTTCTCTATTACATAATTAATTTAACGTAAAACGGAGCTACACATGGGAATGGCATGAAAGGCGTAAGTTCCTAATTTTGCATTGCCCTTCTGTTGGACAGGATTCCACTCTGTTCAAAATCAGTCAATATTTGAATATATAAAGGCGCGCTCCAAGGAATTGAAGAAATCCGCTGGGAAACTCTTAACATTGCGATGTTTTCACTTGTTGCTATGAACAATGGAAAGTTTAATTAAACCTTCTTTTAGCCAACTTATCTACTTCACACCTACTTTACATTACTCACGATATTAAATGTCAGGGGAAATAAATGGCAATGATAGAATACTAAATCGTGCCGTGTATATATTACAAAGATTTTTGCTTATGTAAGATATTAATATAGAAGTAATTTAGAAATTAGTTATGTTCTGATATAAGGAATCTGCAGTTGAGGTTTTGATTTCCAGCTTATGATTGAAATACATTCATAACAACTATGCTGATACGGCTCTCGAAAATAACAGCACTATAGCTTATTACATTAACTAATATGAGAATTGTTATCGTAAGATTCAATATATTACTACTGCATCATATCTGTGACATTTAGACTGTATGCAAATGCAGCATTTAATGTGTACGCATATATTTTTAGCTATATAGAAAGAAATTGCGCAGAGGTTTATCATACGATGTAATAGACGAAATAAAATTCATTTGCGAGAAAAATATATATATGAGAATTAGATGATTAAGAAAATCTTTCTCATTAATTAACTTTTCCAAAAATTACCACTGCAGCCAAACTTCTTTGACGAATTATTTCAAAACTAGTGACGTCAGCAGAAATTACTTTTAAACATTAATTTTAATTATGTTGTCATGAATCAACACCAATATGAGTTATGAAAGGCCCTGCATTTATCATGCTCTGATATGTGTAAGCTCGCGCACACAAACACACATGTATATATGTATATTCATATCTCTATTTCTCTCTCTCTGTATATATATATATATATATATATATATATATATATATATATATATATATATTATATCATAATGGTTGATATTAAACTTGCAAGGCATTAAAATTGTGCAAAATAATTAATGCAGAATTAATTATGGCATGATGTATAATTTTGTCAAACATTGCGAAGTCTACATCTCGGTTCAGGAAAAATTGTTAGTATTAGCGAATCAATTCAGAAAAAAAAATGGGTGGAAGAGTATAATGCCGATATTGTTATCGTAGAGTACTCATTAAGGTCCATTTACATTCCAAGAATAACTTCTGTCGATGTCGATTTTGACTTTTATCATTCCAGAGTCGATAATGTAATGGCTCCTTGAGTGACCGAATCAACTTTATCGCCAATATTCCTCCTCTGTAATTCACCGGTGTCCTATTGAATTTATGGCCACAATAGATCCATGTATTTCTAAATCAATGTATAGCCACAGCTACTGGAAATACTGTTCCATTAGCAACTGTTGTTATTTAGTCAATTCTGATCGAGAAAACCTATGATCAAATATGTTATAGCAGTTACCATCTCATATTATTTTCATACAATGTAACAAGTACGATAATATAAAATGATTCGGTTCTTTTGTTTTTGAGGTGTTTGGTGCTTTGAGAAAAAAATTTGACTTCTATTATCTGTTGATAGAGCATTAACATACAATTTCATTTGTTGCCTCAGTCTAACAACCTTTGTTTGCACTTTGATATTAGTTTTAATAGTTTGAATACTGATGTGCTTCTGACGATGCCTTTTCCGTAGCGATGTTAAAAATAGATTTGATATTAATGAATTGTTGAATTTATACTTTGACATTTATTCGGTCGAATGCGGCAGCTATCTATCTGTCAAACATAATATGTTTACTGGAGGGATAATTTCTTTGAATTCAATGTCACTGGTATTCATTGGGAATTAATGAAATCTCATTTACCCGTAAAAAGTTTTGTTTTCTAATTCCATTACTGTTTCAGTCTTAAACTCCCTGTTGAGGTTTGAGTACAGTGGAACATGGACACATTATACTCCACTATAAAACTGAAACCTACTACTAGAAATATTGTAAACAAATTCTTCTACGGTCGTTTAGTACAATATCATCGGCACTGTTTTTAAAAGCTGTTGAACTAAGATGGATAGAAAACCATGCATTCAATATCATAAGATGCTGGCTACTGGACCAAAGACTGCAATATTTTATAAAATGTCTGAAATCCTTTAACATATTTCCTTTCAATATTTATATTACTTTTCCTAATATTTTATATAACTTCTCTTAAATTATGTGTTATTAACTTAGTATACGGACTAAACCTTGTATACTTTAACAGGGGTATAAAATTAAAATATATTGCTTTTTTACGAGCTGAGGTAAGCACAACACTTTGATGGTTATCTCAAAGCGATGTATATACATGCATAAGTTGCACGCAAGAAATTGTCAAACATGCACATATATAACTAACGAAAAATCAAAATCCTTATAAATTATAAGTTTGGTTTCTCTATTCAGGGTTCAGAAAGTCAGCCATATGTACTATAGGAGATATTTTACATTTGTTAAGAAAGCAAATTTTGTACTGTTCGTTATTTCGTTGTTCCTAAAACGGAGTGTATCATTGCAAATATTTTGTCCAAAAGATAGGATCCCGTGTTTTGAGAGGTATAATACACACTGGTTCCGAATAGTTGTTGAGGGAAACTATGCAAGGCTCACAATAAAAACTACATAGAAACCTTTCTTATTTAAAACAATTTAGCTGCTACGCAAATGTGTCGTAGATGGCACAGTGATAGTAGCCATTTGCCTAATTAGCAAAAACTCCCTCAAAACATGCTATGATTATGCAGCTGTATTTTCTGCTGTCATTATAACAACTTCTACTCTTCCGAAGGAAGATGTGATATAGCATTTTTACCCAAGACTAACTAACTGACTCATCTCTCTTCCTCTTGCCATACGATTGTGTCTTATCCAACCGTATCGAGCCGTATATACATTACTCCAGTAAGTTGCAAATTTGTGGAATATTCTTTTAACCTCCTTTTAAGAGTTGACAGCCTGAACTAGTCTGCTTTTCAGAACCTGTAATAATTTTGGGCATCTCTTCTCTACAAACTACTAAATATATACTTCTTTAACTTTCGAATACGAACATTATTTTGTAAAGTTGTGTGAAACAGTGTATGTACAGCATATTCTGAATTTCAAAATTTCAGTTCAATAGTTCACTTGATTACACATCTATTCTCAATATTTGACAACTTTTGACAACTTCTACTACTGTATGTCATCTCTTATTCTGAGAGAAATTGGATCGATCTTATATTAAATGGACGAAAAATGTCAGAATATATGACATAGTCTCGGAAACAAAGATGAAACAGATAATATTTCTGCAGCCGTATATTTCTTGCAGTGGAGTTAGGCCAGACAAAGAAAAGAGTCAGCATATACGTTCTCGTATATCAAGCTCAATGATTTATAGCATTAAGTTCAGTTTCAAATAGCGTCCATGTTATATTTCCTAACCCACTAATCAATAGCATATAAGTACCATCAAGATTCTGTGATTAGGTTGCTTCCTTTCAGAGAAAATGCTCACACTGTTATGATGCAAGTGAAAATTAGAACTAAAGCGTAATCATGAATCAACCTGCCCCAAATCGTATTTTATCGCAGGGAGATATGGAAACAATAATTACTTTCACAGCACGCCTACGAACAGCAGTAAGCCATTTAAACAAATGGAATCTACAACAATATAGAACTGTATGGACACAGTGCAATGTCAAAGAATGGTTGCAATGGACAAAATGTGGTTTGTTGCCTATTTCTCTTTCGCTGTAGGCTATTTACTGCATTGCCGTTCATGGGAGCAATTAACAAAATTTCATTTATTACTGATCGGCCGTTTCAATCGAAGTCTACACCATTGAATACAAATAGAAGTTAAAAAATGAAGAATCAAAGAGTTGTCATCCTATTGGCTGAAAGATTATCACTCCGAAGAATAAAACTAATGCTGGAAAATAACCACAGACGTGATATTTAATTCATTTTAAAACAGTTGAACTATACATATATGCATTACATATTCACACACATATAAATTTATCTATCTATCTATCAATCTATCTATACGTTCATATGTATAATAACATGTCTGCGTATATCTCATTGTTTGAAGTATCTAAGCATTACTATAAATATAAAAATGATTTTACTGTAGTGAACTTTGAACAATACATTCGATTGCATCTAAAGTGATGCAACAACAAACAACATCAACACAATACTTCATAGGAGCTGCTTAAGTATTAATGCGGTTGATGAATTTCTGAGAAAGATATAGCATATAATCGTCAGCAGTGTTTCTCCTGGTGATTTGAAGCTATACTTTTTCATTCAGGAATTGTTCTTTGCAAATACATTCGACAGAATGTGCATGCGCATGCACGTTCACCCACACATTTTTTAAGGTCATCCATCACTCGCAAGTGAGTATAACCAGATAGCTTGTACCATGCTTTCCTTCATTTTTTTTAGTTCTCTATATAGTCAAGAGCAGACAGAGAACCATCCTTGGCCACAACTTTTAGCTTTCATACCCAAGAGATAATTGGGAATATGCAAGTAGGAAGATAAGAGGGTTGTATTAGCAACACACTGTACTCATTTTCAGATGAGTAGATCGGAGCAATGTGTAATGATGAGCCCTACCTATGGACAAACTCGTCGTCCAATTCAGGAAACAAACCCAGACCATAAGATCGCAGACAATAAGATCGCAGACCATGAGATCGCAGACCATAAGATCGCAAGACTGCACCAGACCATAAGATCGCAAGACTTCACATAACACTCACCCACACACACACACAACCCACATCCACCCAACCACACACGCACACACACACACACACACACACACACACACACACACACAC
>NC_068981.1:67793279-67794121 GCF_001194135.2 Octopus bimaculoides
ACACACACTGACGTATAAACTTTGTCATAACCACAAACAGTAAAGCATTGCTCACACAGTTTCGGACTATTATATTCAATGACAAGGTAGTGCAGTTATAGTGGAAGACACCGGCCCCGATCTGTGGGGTGTGCGAGACTTAACTACATGGTTGCGACGGCGGTAACAATTCTAACGATACAATTATAACTCAGTATACGCAGACACACACGGACAAAAGTGAACCACGGAAAATAACGCAGAGTAGTCAGTAGCATGCATATGAGTAGCACAGTCAAATACAGACATATCAAATACCATACGTCATAAATTCTTGATTTATTTAAATTATCTCAGCCTCATATAAGGAAGTGAGATGGTGCCAGAAGTCAGGGACTCCCCAGAGTTGTCATGGTATAAAGGAAACGGCAAAGCACATTCTCTACAGATAAGAAGTCAAAGGCGGAAACGAGTTTTTACCTCGTCAGATGTCATCTTCACGACCGTTTTTTTCTATTCCCTCTCCAGTAGTAAAAAAAATACAAACATAACTAAAATGGGTGAAATACATTTATGCGCTAGGCAATTTGTGTAAACCAAACAAGATAAGCTAAGAGAAATAACTTAGTATAGACAGTATATGAGCGACATATACAAATACAATCCAACTTGCTATATATTTGTTTCTACTATTGTGGCAGGCATAACTCTTTGGTAATAAAAAAATTCCTTCTCGAGCACATGATTCCCAGCTCACTCCCGCTGAGTGTATTTGGCCAATCGAAACTGAGAGAAACCTGTCGTGTGTGTATACACACACACACACACACACACACACACACACACACACACACACACACACA
>NC_068981.1:67794150-67794667 GCF_001194135.2 Octopus bimaculoides
ATATATATATATATATATATATATATATATATATATATATATATACATATATATATATATACTTGTGCGTGCCTATGTATGTATGTACGTATGTATGTATATACATATGTGGGGGCATGTGTATGTGTGTGGCTGTGTAAGTAAACAGAGAGAAGGAAGAGAAGAAAGTGATAAAATGATATACAGATTATCACACAGACACAGGGATTAAGAAAGCAGCAGACAAAAAGGGTCGGTGAGACGTAATATATTGGTGATGCATCGTTTACCAAATTCATCCAGACACTATAAAATAATAGTTGTAGGCCCGAAGGCTATATATGTAGAACTCTCATTAGAAGAAACTCATCAATGATGCTAAAGCTCTCGAAAACATTTATCTGGTGTGATATATAATTCGTTACGAATTTGTGAATAAACGATTTTATTCTCTATCTTCTCCGAATCACAGTTCGGAAACAACGGTAAATTATTGAAAATTGTTCTCTTTATTTGGAGCTACTACCCTATATATATA
>NC_068981.1:67795299-67806846 GCF_001194135.2 Octopus bimaculoides
TGTGTGTGTGTGTGTGTATGTATGTATATATACGATGGGCTTCTTTATCTTCGCCTCTAGAGGTTGTGTCACAATTGCCAAATGACAATGAAGACCAGCTCCACTTCAGAAGGGAGATAGTCTCAAGAATCATGAATTCTCCAGAACTGAATTGCCTTAACAGAAAATGGCAGGTTTCTTGTCCGGATATTTGAGGAAATTCATGGTTATGTGTATCTGGCTAAGTACGACAGTTGGCCATCTTTGTCTCCAGTAAATAAATGATTTAGACTTATACAAAATTTGTACAATTTACACAAAAATCTTCAAAGTGAAATAACTGATGGTGGCCAGTGGTAAAGTCATGGCATGACACATTGGGCAATTGTCCTCTACTATAGCCTCAGGCCTTCGAAAGCCTCGTGGATAGATTTGGTAGACGGAAAGTAGAAGAAACTTGTCCTATATATGTATAAATTTGTGTATGTATATATATATATATATATATATATCTGTGTGTGTCTCTCTTTGTCTGTGTTTGTTCCCCACCACCACTTAACAACCTGTGTTAGCTTGTTTACGTCTACTTAACGTAGCGATTCGGATAAAGATCGATAGAATAAATACCAGGCTTTGCAAAAAAAAAAAAAAAGAATATTGGAGTCGATTCATTCGACTAAAGAAAATTGTCCAAGATGTTGTTCCAGCGTGGTCGCAGTCTAATGACTAAAACAAGTAAGAGATAAAAGACAAAGGATATATGTGCATGCTTGACAATTTCTTGCATGTAATTTATTCATATATGCATATGTCTCTTTCACATAACCATCAAATAATTGTGCTTACCTCGGAAAATAACTAAAAGTTAGTTTACTTAAAATTTCTACAAGGTACAATTTCTTAAGAATAGTGGAGCATTTCCTAATTTGCTTAGCATAACCTTAGTAAAATAATGTATTCGTGTTCTTATTAAACTGCGAATATCTGAAAAATATCGACTTTTGTACATTTTCGAGTTATGTTTTTCATACAGTTGGAATGTTTGATGTTCTATTTTGCTTGCACTAAAAATACTTCTTTGAAATGCATCATGACTCAACATGCTTCTTACAGATATTCTTTATAAAAATATATACATCAGCCATTAATCTTTTTTGATCTTAACAGTCGTAACTCATTAGCAAATAAATGCTCTTTGTGAAGAAAAAAAAGCTGCCAAGTCAAGAACGATGAATATAATCTAATACTATTGATCCATAAAAACATAAATATCCTCATACGACAATTGCCAACGATAATAAACTTTCTGTTATTTTCTATTCTTTTCTTTCAGTCATTGGACTGCAACCATACTTGACGGGTTTATTCAGTCAAATCAACTCCAAAATTATGTTTTAAGTCTGGTATTTAATCTAACGGTATTACTTATTATTTGACATAGTAACTTAACTAAACTATAAGATGGTAAACTATCTATTTGCAATAATCACAGCAACAACGACAATAGCAGTAACAATGACAATAGCAGTAACAATGACAATAGCAGTAACAATGACAATAGCAGTAACAATGACAAAATGAACTGCGAAATGTGAATTTCAATAAACAAAACCGAACATATATACTACGTATGCTTACGGTAAGTAGTCACCCATATTAAACTAGTCCCCAGAACCAAAGTATTCTAGTCTGATATTAAGTGTATTAACATTCACCATGGTGTAGAGACCATATTGAATGTATCAAGGGGCCGTTGAAAAACCTTAGTAAAAGAAAAAGGACAATAGTTATAATGTGGCTGAGAAGCACTGTTTTAGTCAAAAGACGCACAAGTAGATAGAAAATCTAAGACTTCGTGTGTCAAGTACTTTTATCTTTATTTTTGTCTGTAATATTCTTTTACAATAACTATTTTAATCTGCAAAAATTCTCATTAGCAGAATGAGAACAAGAATGCATCGAGTTGAACGATAGTGTTATATAGATAGCAACAGAAGTAGGTAAAGCTAAGATTGATTAGTATGGTATAAAGGCATTTTTCAATGGATTTATCTTCTAAAATTACTTTAGTAGTCAGTAGAATCATGGCTTGTTTTAACATCAAAGAGAGATTAGTTATTGGCATTAGTCAGCTGAGAATTGACATGCAGGACAGATGGAAACAAAGCAATGAAAGTGCAAAATATGGAAAAAAGAAAGAAATTATACGGTAATAATAATAATAATAATAATGATAATAATAATAATAATAATAATAATAATAATAATAATAATAATAATAATAATAATAATAACAAAAACAGCAGCATGGTACCTACTGAAAATGTGATACACTCAAAGGAATTTAAGAAACAAGATGGAAAACAAAGATAAAACAACTAGAAACTGAAAACGATGCATGGGCAATACATCAGAGAAATGGAAGGGAAAGGCAAGACCAACACCTGAGGTATTAATAAACAGTACTGAGGAACAAACTCTGAGAGCTAATTACATCAAATTCCAAATAGAGGCGTAATAAATTGCTACATTGTAAAGTATGTAGCATCAACAATAAAAGTGAATGTAGCAAAGTAACCCAAAAGAAATATAAAAGGAGGCATGATAATGTAGCTACGTATGTTCACTGGAGATTGTGGGATAAGTAAGACCCAAAAATGAAATGAAATGGTACGATCATAAAGCGAGTGTCATCCAGAAAAATGAGTATAAGAGCGTGTGAGATTTTACAACCCAGTGTAACTCATCGGAGATCAGATATTTTCACTGTTGATGAAAGATATTAAAGGAAACTGAATACATAAATAGTGCCATACCTGGGGATGTACGACTGGGTGACAAAGAACCTGGAAATAATTCAGGAGAACAAGCTACTAAAAGATGCATCTGCGCGAATGCGAGGAATGAAGAAAGTAACTGTTGTTCCAGTAGTTGTAGGCCCATTAAGAATATTAACAACTGAATTTGAGACATTTGTTGCAGAAACTAAGATTGACATAAGGGTAGATCATACTCAGAAAACTGCTTTATGTGGAACCGCGTGGATTTTGAGATTGGTACCTGGATATTAAGCATTATGAAAAGCGACCTTGTGAGACTCATGACAATAGATCCCAAATTTTCACACAATTTAATGATGCATTACGAACTATTTCATACGATTTTAACAGATGGATAGAAGAAATAATTATAAAACGTAACTTAGTGCAGCAGCAGAAAACTGGCATCTAATGTTACATGTCCGATATTCGGAATTTTTTTCCAACAGACTAATCTGTTATGCGTAAATTAACTACTACTACTACTACTACTACTACTACTACTACTACTACTACTACTACTACTACTACTACTACTACTACCACCACCACCACCAACACTACTACTATATGTTGACCAGAGTTTCATGTTTTAAAGATAGGCGTGCCATTAATCGAATGTAAGAAATTAATCTGGTTGGCTCATACTGACTTGTCTTAAACTGTATATTCGATACTTCAACAGGAACGTAGACAGCGAAATATCTATTCATAGCAAACATTGATGTCAACGTGAAGTGCTAACTAGAAAACGGAGCAGTACATGCTATCTATTACTGTATTGGATGGACCGACCTTGCAGAAACAGTGACGTACTTTAGAAAATGAAGGATATTTGTCAAAGTAAATTTCAGTGTAAAAGCTGATTTTCGGACAAAAATATTTTGGCCATTTTCTATAACATTAACTATTTTGATGCCCAACATTTACAAAGGGAAAATTGTCAATCTGTAAAGCTTATGTTTCTTCCACGGGGTTTTTCGATTGTGGTCATTGGTGGTCTCGGCGCTGGAGTTGGTCGGGAGTAATCTCTCCGCTGGCGATATAAACAAACAAGGGTACTTTCTGCACCAAAAGCTTATGTGAGAGTGAGATTCTCTCATAGTAAATACCGCTGTAAAATTTGTTCCAACAGAACATCCGCATATAAGTGCGAATTAATATTACCTCACTGTATTAATACTGACTGTCGTTAATATATATGTATTTTAAACAAGCTAACTGGCTAATTGCGACACCAGTGCTTGTTCTGGCACTGATTTTGTATATATCGCTAGCTGAGTGATGAGCTGCTGCTATCTCTAGCAGTCGAGTATCCAACACTGATGAGATCGAAATCACGTGATCTATGGTCTCGGCGCTGGAGTTGGTGGCGAGTTGTCTCTCCGCTGGTGATATAAAAAAACAAGCCTTCTTTCTGCACCATAATCTTATAAGAGAGTTTCTTTTGTGGAAATTGGCAAATATCGTAGTAAAATTTGTTCTAACAGAACATACTCGTTTAAGTGGGAATAAATATTACATAATTTGTCCCCATTCGCTTTTCAATATTTCGTCCCTTCCTCTTTTATTTATGGATTTATATTTTGTATTCTATAATGATGTCATATCAAAAATCATTAACTATCGTAATTTACTAATGTAAATCGTCATAGGAAAATTAATATAGAGTGCTCATCCCACACTCTCTGTATGCCACCATCTAATTCGTTTGGTACACCAAGAAATGGAAATCATCTGACTGAACCGAGAATTCAAAATTTGTTACAGAAATGTAGATCGATGGCTACATACCAAAAGGAAAAAAACACAACACTAATAGGATGCTGTTAGATTTAAAGTGAACAAAATAGATTGTGACCAAAATTTTGCAAGAATTAATATCACCACATTGATACTTAAACGAACTCTTTTTCTCTGTATGCTACTCTTGCACAGAGTTCCACACATCTGAAATTGTTGATTTTGTGCCAACTGAACCTAAAGTTGATCTTCCAATTCACTTCTTTCCCCTTCGTCACTACAGTAAATTTTCTCTTATACTTTAAACTGGAAGCACAAGACCTCAAATTTGGGGGAAGGGATTACATCGACTCCAGTGCGTAACTGGTACTTATTTAATCGACCCCGAAAAGATGAAAAGTAAAGTTGACCCCGGTGGAATTAGAACTAACAACGTAACAGCAGACGAATTATCGCTAAGCATTTCGCCCGGCGTGTTAACGATTATGCCAAACTGGCCGCATTAATTTTTTTAATATTAATTCGTGTAGAATCTAGGGAGGCTGTACTCTAAACACTTATCTAATTGTTCTGTCTGGGAAATGCAAACCCAACCGGATGCAAGATTTCCCTCTTAACAATAATCTGTAATTTTTCAATTAAATATTTGCAAGACTGACCTGAAGCATCTCTTCATTTCTATCAACTAAAAACAGAAAAGCTGCTAATCTTACTCAAAATACAACCTGCAATTTACAAAGGTAGGATGTATTGAATAATGATAATCTGATAGCAGTGTATAAAGAACATAGCAGTATCGACATAGCTGGTTTGTCTCTGACCATAAGTCTACACAATCACATCATACAATAAAATAAAACAATTACTGAAAATTTGACAAAGAAAATATACTTATGCTAATTCCCAATATGCATTTATAAAGATAGTGTTCTACATTTCTCTTAACTAACGTTCATTTTCTAAACGATTCCTGTTGGGAAAAGCAATATAGCAAATTTTCTCTCTTTCATACACACTGTGTTTGCAGAAAAAGCGAAAACAGCAAAATCTAAAGTAGCACTATATACACTTATATTTTAGAAGAAAAAAAAAAATCGTCCATCTAACGAAAGTAGCGAAATGGAAAAGTACATGTTCTTCCACTAGTAACTTATTTCTTGGTCTTTATTAATTTACTTACTATTTTACCTTTCTCTCTTTCTTGTTGCTCTTCTTTATTCTTTTCTTTATTTTTCTCTCTTTGTTTATTTGTATTTTGTTCAATTTTATTATTTTCTCAAATTTTCTGTTGTTTTCCTCTGCTCTTTTGTTCATTGCTTTGATTGCTTCTTTCTTTCTTTATTTCTTTCTTTCTTTCTTTCTTTCTTTCTTTCTTTCTTTCTTTCTTTCTTTCTTTCTTTCTCTCTTTCTTTCTTGCGTTCTTTCTTTCTTGAGTTCTTTCTTTCTTACATGAAACATTTTATGATTCTTTTTTGCTTTTCTTCCTTCGTCTTGTCATACTGTGTAAGCTTTTCTTTCTGTCATTTCTCGCTTTCATTCTCTCTCACACAGCCTCTCATTGTATTTTATATCTATTACCCATTCTCGTTTCTCACTCAAACACTTCACTCTCTATAATGCACCTATTTCTCACTAGCACTATCTTGCATGTGCATCTATTTTACAGAAAGTGTTGGATCTCGTGCCAGCTTCGTCAGTGTGTGATTCGCTTGTTTGATCAACGGAATTATATATATATACATTGAAGTAAGGTGTAAGTGGCTTGCAAATAATTTCTATGCAAACTCCACAGCTTCACAATGTGTCACTAAGAAAATTACCTTGACTTACAGCTAAAGACCAGCGAATGTGGCCTTCTACACAGTTTCTGTTTGAGGCGATTGTAGAAAACACTTGTTCAATGTCCTACAAAATGGTATCGAACGTGAGGATTACAAAACGAATTGCTAATCATTTCTTATTTCTGTATTTTCATTTAAAGACATTATAATACAACATGAGATAGTATACATGTACCGAAAGATATTTCAGGTTCATATAATTCCATGATGTGGTTATATGTGATTACAAACATGCTAAAATTCGAGAGAATACTGATTTTAACATATTCACTGAGAGCATGTGTGTATATGTGCGCGTGTGTGTGTCTGTGTGTGTGCGTATGACACACGTGTGTCTTTACCGATTGTACACACAATCCACTGCCGAGTTTAAACCACTATCCGTTGTCTGGGAATTTTAATAAGAGTTCATTCTTTTGCAGCAAATCGGGTGATATGATAGGTCAGACATCTGAAGATGGCTTTTCTTCCTTCGAATAATCTATTTAAAAGTACACATGCCTGCATTCACATACAAAATCGGATAGAAGTATTTCACGTCGTCACGTCGAGGCAGTAATGGTTGGAATGCAGTTGATCATAGAATGGCTTGGTCCAACTTGGCACGCTGATGTGTGCGTGTGCATGAGAGTGAATATGCTAGGCAAACGCCATTAAAAAAAAAAACAGTTTATGTACAATGAGCATACTTTGCTCAAATCAGTGTCAATAATGGTTAGTATTTGCTTTCAGTTTCATATTATAAACAAACAAAGGTATTAATCGAGCAAATGAAGTTGACCGAACTAATAATCAGTCTACAACATATACTTAAATAACACTCGATACACTTTTAAGTTAAGAACGTATTGAACCAGTATGATTTGATTAAAATTTTGGTCTGATCCACTAACAACAATATAAACATACACACACGCGCGTGCGCACACACACAAAAGCATACACCCACACACACACACACACACACACACACGCACACACACAAAACACCTATACACACTCATAATTCAGTTATTCGTTCCTTCAGTCTCACCATTCACTCCATTGGCTTTTATCGCAAAACTCTCTCACTAACACACTTGTCGTTTCTCACTGCTCACCACGAACTATGCAATGCTCTCAATTTCCCCCCTCACACACACACCTGTCTACCAGACGTATACATATAAATAAAAAAAGATAGAGAAAAAATATAATGGTGGATATGAACATGAAAATTTAATGAGGTAAAACTCCACTCTCTTTGCAAAAAAATGATCACGTGGTATTCACGTATTGCCGCTTTAACAATATGCAATATCAACGTTCGTATTCACGAACATCCAGCATACGCAAGTGCATCTATGTTCATAGTCATCTGCGTATTGCTATATTGCTGTACATGATTATCAGTTTTAGCGTATCTAACCAGATAAAGCTAATGGACTTTGAATCATGTCTAAGTGCTCAATTTTTATACCGGATACTGGTGAGCAAAAGGCATACTAAGCATTAAAAGGAATATTAATCGGAGAAATATTCTATTAGTCGTGATTGAAGTAGACATAGTAGTTATAGAATTAGTAGTAGCTATAATACCAGTCGTAATGTTAATCGTTGTTATCATGCTATGGATAACACATTTCGTCACCTGAGACGTGTGATGACAAGAAAGTTGATTATTATCAATCTGTATGCTTCGTGTAAAGTTAGATATCTCCGTAAAGGTAGATAACAGATTATAAGAAGCGAAGTATAATCCACGATTTGTAAGCAACCCGTTTTAAGGTAACTTTAAATGTATGTGAAATATAGCGATAACAAAATGATTTATTCGGTTGTATGTCTGTGTATATACAATTACGTATGCATATAATGCATAAGTACAGGCGCGCATACACACACACACAAATACCAGCCATATCTATTCCAAATCACACATTATTGACTTAAAAGAAGAACACGCTGGTAATGTGATTCTGGGTCCCTGGTATATGGAATGGAGGACACATTACATAATGTAGTTTTATACACATGAAAAACATTTGAACAGAGATTGTTTGAATCAGAGTTGACCTGAAACTAAATACAAATATGAAAAAAACGAAAGCCTACAGAAGTATACCAAAACGCACTGGCGCTTTTATTAATAGTCTCCTTCTGTTGTGAGCTGGTGATGAAATTTTTAGAACATTAGAAAAATACAATGCCGTATAATGTTTCGTTCCTTGACATCGTAAATTGGTATTCTATTAGGCTGTATTTTTTTGTCTTAGAGTAATGGCACAAATGTCACTGAAGTTTTGGAGCCAATTTATTTGACTGTTTATTTCCTAAAGTTTACGAATATAAGCAGATGATAACTGTGGCCACATTTGATATTACTGGTGGTATTCTTGTACTTTTTTGTATGTTTGAACTCCCAGACTGTGGCCATGGTGGAAGACAGAAATATTTTTTATAGATTGATTATATGACGTACATGCCTTTGTCGACTATGAACATTTAAACTGTTGCAATATATTACAGGTCAGTAGTTGATCAAACAGTGCGAGTCCTTATCAATGAATTAAAATCGTAAGTTATCTTGGAAAATTAGATCAATGAGTATGAGTTATAACGTATTTAAAGTTTACGGCATCTAACCTAATATTCTAAATGTATAATTGAATATTACTTAAGGAAAAATTAAAAAGAGTGAAAAGAATGATATATGTTTCACCTTGGACAACAGTTCGATATAAATATACCTACAGTTGTAACGACCTTTGGAATATAATATTTTATCCATTTCAAGGAGTTGCTTTCGATATCACAGTTAGTAAGGGTATTGAGGGTGAATGAGTGCAAGTTTGGCAACATTTGATTATAGCTTATGTAGTTGCTACAAAGATTATATTTATCTCTATATTCAACGAAATTCTGAAATTTTGATCGGTGGTATTTCAACATAAGTCTATTTATTCATCTGTAAAATCAGAATGTTGTAATGAAATTTCTTTTCAAGGCTGATTCATACATTTTTTTCTCTCTATTTTAATGAATTAAAATATCACTTCATTAATCAAGCACTTCAAAGGTATAAAGTAAACTGAGAAACATTTTCAGAATCTCAGGAAGAGGTACGAATTCGAATGTCGAAAATGATACGTAGTATACTGATAAGTATAGAAACTAAGTGAAGCACATGTACATACAATTTAAAAGGCTGTTAAAAAGTATAATTTTAATTAATTTAATTTTACGCAAGTGTTTCAAATTGTTAAGTAGAAAATAAGTAGTCTTGTTCTTTTAAAAATCTGTGTTTGTACGAAGTACTTCCGTGATTAATGCGAGGAGCTGTTAATGTATTTTATAAATTAGCGTGGCATTTGTCTATTAGTCAATTAGTAACGTTATTTTAAAGAGTTGCAATAAAAATTCAAGTAAAAGTGTTAAGTCGTAATTAATATTAGCCCAAATAATAACACAGAATCAAAGAGTGAGACACAAGCTAACAATGGATACTCGATCGGTCTCTTAGAAGTAGCAGCCAAATATCTCACAAATCTTAACTGATCATTTTGGAAAAAAAAAACACCTTAAATTGCAAGATTTAGTGTTCGTTGTGAACAGGAAAAATATCAGTGTAATTACATCGCAAAGGAGATTAAGATAGTATTGATATTGTTGATTTCTACAACTAAAGGTAACAAAAGCTAAGTGACTCAACGCTTCTTTCATCAAGGTAAAAATGGATAACCCTTTATATACGAGTCTGATATTATTAAAAAGCAGTCAGTCCTGACACCAGTATCATTAAAAATGACACCAATAATAATACAGCAACTTTCCCGTGTACTGGGGCTGCTGCAGCATTCTAAGAGGAAAAACACAGACCAGAAGGAAATCTAACAGGAGTAGGCAACATCACAACAGTTCTCCCTAATCACTCACGGATAGAACCCATCAAAGCAATGACAGTTATGAGTCAGAAAAAAAGCAGTGACTGAGAAAACAATTCCAATAACTGGTGATATAAAATAGTAGTAGGCATCTGGCGGTCTCGAAAGGCCATGAATTTGCGCTCGGAGAAATCGTGTCACCAGCTGAATGGAGTGCTGCGTCTGCTGTGGCTGTAGAGGCCCACACAGGAGTGAGAGTCATTCATACAGCGACTGCATTTGAAGGAGCTCTCTGCCGGCGTTACCAGTTTTTCCTTCCGTGGACTGCGCTTTTCTTTGATGGCGAGTTCCTGTTTTTCTTCCCCTCGCTTCATCACCTTTCGCAGTATTTGTCTCCAGTGTGGGCGATTAATTGCGACATCCCATCTCAAGATGTGGAGATCAAGCGACTTCATATCTCTCTCGCAGACGGCCTTGAAACGAAGATGGGGTCCTCGTGGTCTTGTGCCGTTGTCCAATTCCCCACACAGGAGGACTTTTGGGATTCTCCCGTCCTGCATGCGATGTACATAACCAAGCCAGTGCGGACGATGGTTCGGTTGAGGACTTGACAATTGAAGACATGACAATGACCGTGCCCATACTGCCTGCTCGATAACAGACTCCCTCCAACAGCATAGCATCCAGACTCTGCCATGAAGTCCGGACTTCAACCTCATAGAGCACCTATGGGACGAAATCCAAAGAAGGCTAAATGACATCAGTCCAAAGCCGACAACTGTGGCACAATACGCTGCACGTTTTAACAGAGTATGGGTCGTTATCCTCATAGCCCTCAGCAATCGATTGGTGGTGCGTTTAATGTTGAATGTCTGTCGGTAATCAACACTAACGGTAGTCGCACGAGATAATGAGATCATCTCTTTGGATCCAAGACACTCCGTCATGATGTGGCACCATATAACGTCAAACATGTTTCAGGAAATGACGTTTAATCATTAAGAAAGAATGGTTGCTTTATTAGCACTCTTCAATCCATGGTATAGCAGTCTGTTAATAAACCGGTTTTTATTTAGTACTAGCAGAAATACCCATCGTTGACTGGGTTCAGAAAGAGTCTTCAAAAGTTATTCCCTGATTTATCAAAGTTACTGCTTCGATATTATTGAATGTTTTGTAGCTGAATATCCGCAAGCTCTTGTTGAAAAGAAAATAAACACATAGAGTAAGAAAAAAAAGGTTGTTTAGCGGTCAAGTATACACACACATATATGCATATATATATATATATATATATATATA
>NC_068981.1:67807450-67808173 GCF_001194135.2 Octopus bimaculoides
TATATATATATATATACATCCACACATACATTAATACATAAAATATATATATATATATATATATATATATATATGCATGTACGTATGCGTATGTGTCTGTATTTATGTGTGAAGCAAGTGTATGTGTCTGCTAATGTATGAATGTGAGTTAGCAATGTCCTGCACGCAACTATAACAGGATAGCAATATTGCTTTTGTCACAACTAATGCAAGAACAATGATTTGGTTCTTGGATAAATGTCGTAAATGTTCCTAATAATTTGCTGCATTGTGTCTAATTGAATAGCACTGATTGGAAACGCGTACTTCATTGAGCTAAAACTAGAAAGAAATAATGGATGAATTGATGAAATTCGATTACATAATTTGATTTTGCGGCTGGAGACGTGAATTAAAGTAACAAGGTGCTTATGCTTATTACTTTACCTCAAGCAACGCATACAGAACTAACTAACTATAGTGAACTTTTGACTACATCTGCCTGCAACATTTAAGTTACTTAATGCTTATCGAAGGACTCGCCATCACTTTAACTTGCAGAGTATGTAAAATTTACAATATGAGAAGTTTTATCCAGTTTTCATTTCTATTTGCACAAAAATCTTGTTTGCTTTTTATATGCATGTATGTATACATACATATATGTGTATATCTATCTATTTAACCCTCTCTCTATATAAATATATATATATATATATATATATATATATATATATATATATA
>NC_068981.1:67808183-67818012 GCF_001194135.2 Octopus bimaculoides
TTAAGGATTTATACACCGAGTGGTGATATATATATATATATATATATATATATATATATACGCTGTTATATAAAGTGATATATAAAATGAATTTAACATTCTACCAAATGATAACGCATCCCTTTTTTAATAGACCATATGCCTATTTAGTTTTACAAAGAAAATAGTTGAATGTGATTTCCAATTAATTTTCGCAAACAATAGTTTGAATGAGAGCTTAACAGCCATTATTACACTGCCAGATGGTTGAGAGTCGAAACCATGTTTCGTTCGAACGTAGTGGACACTTTTCCGTATAGTACAAGCGTCCGTACTCTTGTACAGATTTACATGAGAAACATTCAGTGGTCTAGTATTTAGGAAAGTTATTCATTGTTGTGATTTTGTTTCTTTGTTTCCATGTTATTTTTTACTCTCTACATGGTTTCATTTAATCAATTCATTGACTCGTCCTGTACTCTCTTGTAACGTCCTGAATTTTTTGAAAACCATTAGCGAGTAAGGTAAAGTCTATTATTATTATTATTATTGTTCAGTAGTTTTATTTTTATAACGTGCTTTCACTTCACTACCGAGCGCAGCTCTGTGTGCCTTAGGTATGTGCTGTGGTTTGCTGTGATGCTCTTATGGTTACCGTATTGAAAGTGTTTTGCGTAGGATGTGTGCAGTGCCCAGTAGTGCAATTTTCTGTATGTTATATATATTTGTAAGTTTTGGTGTTTTTGTTATGTATCCTTTTCATTCATTTGTCTGTGGTGTTCTGGATTGGTGCTTTTTGTACGTTATTATACATCTCTACGGTCTGGGTCTGTTGCTTTTTGTTTACTTCGTTTTTGCCGGAGATGTTACGTTTGTCCTCGTGTTTTACTATCTCAGTGTTTATATTATTATTTGGCATTGTTGTGTGACTACTATCTAGATTTTCCTGATGTATTTTTCCTTTCAATTGTTCTATTTCTATTTCTGATATTTTTTTTGCTTTGAGAATGTACCTTCTTATGTTAGTTAGTTTGTTATTAACTACTTGAATTTTATTCCATCCAGTCAATTTTGAGCTCAACACTAACCTCTGTCTTCGGAAATATTCCATCCTTAGTTGTTTTTTTTTTCATTTCCTTTTCCATTATGTAGTTGAACTCTAGTACACTAAGGTATTTGTATCCTTCCGTTTCAATTTGTTTAACCAAGCCTCTATTCGGTAATTCTATCCCTGCTAAGGACTGTAGCTTGCCTCTTTTTAGGTAGATTATTCCGCACTTCTTGGCTGCAAATTCTATTCTAATATCAGTATTAACAGTGGACACTGTTCTCCAAAGAACTCACCTGTGCCCCATCTTTGCCATACAGTTTCAAATCATCCATGAAGAGAAGATAGTTGATTGTTTTGGACTTACCCTTTAGTTGGCATCCCAGGTTTATTTTCCTAATAACCAAGATCACTGATATCATGCAGAGATCTCAAAACAACGGAGATAGGTTAACACCCTGGCAAATCCCTCTTCTGATACCCAGGGTGCCCAAGCATTTCCATAAGATGTCAGTTCAGTTTTCCATCCCAACATACTTCTCGTCAGGAAACACGTTACATTCCTTATAATTCCAAACAGATCTAAGCACTCGATGATCCACTAATGTGCAATCATATCATAAGCTTTGCAGTAGTCAATCCACGCTATCCCTAGATTTGTTCTCCATTTTCATTCTTGCATGAACATTTTGTCCATCAATAGTTGATCTTTGTTACTTCTGGATTTCCTCCTACAGCCCATTTGTTCGGGCAGTGACATACCGTTCTCATCAAGAAATTTATCTAGTTCTTTTTGCAATTTCTCCTCACAATAACTTCCACAGTAATGGGGGCAGAAAATTGGTCTATAATTGTCAGCAACATTCCCCTTTGAGGCATCCTACAGGCACTACACTGTTCATTCTTTTGTCAACCAGCTCGAATTTTCTTCTCCATTGATGAATGCATTAAATTGTTCTGTGATAAATTTATAGCAACTATTGAACTTTCTTTTATCCAAAATCCCTGTACACCATCACGTCTTGCTGTTCCAATTAATTATCATTTTACTCACATTTCTGATACTGTCTTCTGTGAAGTGGATACGCTCTTGCTAGGGATAAGAAGTTGTTTGCTTCAGACTGAAAAGCCATTCAGCTGTAGTATTAGTTTGCTCTTGCATACTTCATATCTTACCCCAGAAAATTTACTTTCATCAGCATCAGAAAGTAATATTTCACGTATTTCATCACCATTAATCTCTTGATAAAATCTCTTTTGGTCGGTCCTAAACAATTTTGTCTTGTCGGTATTGCTTAATCTGTTGTTCAAACCTAGTTAGCTTTGCTTTTTTTTTCTTTTGCCAGTATGCACTACTTCAGTTTTTCAATTACAACATTCAGACCTTTTATATCTACATCATACTTCTTAATGCTATCGAATTTCCATTCATTCTCAATTTTTTCATTTCTTTCCCTGACAGGTTTTGACACTATACTGTTCAAAAGAGTGTGTATATTCAGAAATTCTACTTTTCCTCTTCTATCCGTCGCTCAGTAGTACTCAATTCTATCACCACTATCCTACTAACAGCCTTCATAAGATTAGTTGTTTCTGTGATGTTCTTTGTTTCAATGTGCTTCAATACATTATTGACTTTCCTAGTCTCTTGATGAGGTTAGCCTTGGTTAGCCTTCCTAAAGTCGCACATAAATTCTGTCCTTTCTGTATTTAATAAGTCCAGAATTCTGTCTATTTTTAATCGATCTTCATTGTTTTAATAGTAATTGATCTCAATTCTTTCACGGTTCACGATATCGTATTCTTGCAAAGAATTGTCCATCCCTTCCTCTATACCACTTTCATTTCTCGCATGCCCAGCATCATCCGATAACCTTCTTTTAATAGCTTCTAGCTCCACTTTTGTTAACCATCCATTCTACTACCGGAGCACCCAAGTGGATTCAAATGGCGTGCCTATCAGAAGATACACAAAACGAATGCACACTGAATGGAAGGCAATGGAACTGTTTGAAATAACTGAACAGAGATTATGTGACCAAGCAAGAGCAATACTAAAGAATGGATATTTAATAGAATTGGAGGTAGAAACGATTATTATTATTGTTGTTGTTGCTTTTGCTATTGTTGTTACTATATGAATTTGACGTAGAAAGGCGTACTTTTTTGGCAGTCTTTATAATCTCCTTTTTTAATGTGTGTAATTGAAGGGAAAATATATTTTGCATATCTCCTTCTAAGAACGCCTCTGCAACGTATCGAGTTATTTCTTCTTCAGGGATAGAGTACTGAGAGAGAGAGAGAAATAACATGAGAGAGAGTCAGGGAGAGAGTAGGAGAGAAAGAGAGATAGATAGATAAATAGATAGGCAGATAGATTGATAGATAGAGAGAGTGTGTGAGTGTGTGAGAAAGAGAGAGGGAAGCAAAAAGTTGATCCTTTTCGAACTTTTTAAACATTAATTTTTGTGTTTACATTGAACCTGAAAAAAACATGGCACAAGTCAGAGATAACGGCAACAGCAAAAACAAAACAAAACAAAAAAAAAACCCAAAAAACAAACAAAAATACAAATCAAATGAATTTGAAAAAAGATTCTATTGAATTTAAAAGCGCAGAAAGCAAACTCGAAAAAAAAAAGGCCAATTTTAATCACACAGTATAATATAAACGCTTTACACGAATGAAAAAAAATATTGGCAGAAAATACAAATACAAATTTGTAACGATCTAGCAAACAACAACAAAAAAGTGTCCACATGCAAAACTTGATTGTTTGTCCAGCAGCATTTACAAACATAAAGGCGTTTTGCCAAACGAAGGAATGAATAGGAGAATCGAATGAAAAATAGGGAAAGCGTTTCAGCCTTCCTTCTTTAGCTAAAACTATCTCAAAAAGGCGGAGCCCGGGCATGAATTAACTGTCAGAGGAACAAGAAATGGTTGACGAAACTTTGTGACAAATAAAGTGCTTTAATACATCAATCGCTTACTAAACAGCGAAAAAAAAATACAAGTACCTTATCTCTGCAACTCTAAAATCGAACAGGCATTACTCGTTCCATTAAATGAACAATTGCAAACAACTCTAGCCAAGGTGTGGAGTGAAACTGAGTTTAGAGTTAACAAACTCGAAGCGCTGGTGCGTTAGGCATGTGACCAGAAATAATGCATGGGTTGGCGCAAAATAAGCGTTAGAGTAACAGATATTGTTTATGACATTCACTCTTGATATCTTTTCACTTTTCTAGTGCTGTTGGCAATCGCTGAATTTATTTAAAAAATGACATGATCGGATTGTATATATATCTTTCTGCAAGTTCATCGATATGCAAGGTCATCAAAATAACGTTTGTGCCTAGACATGGAACCTCCCTTGAATCCCCAAAAAGAGCAATGAGATCAACCTTTACAGATACGTGGAAGAAAATTTTCATTGGCAGGAAGAAAGCGTATTGGGCCATATGCGAACTTTTCAAAACTGAAGATGGAATGAAAATAGGAGCCATACAAGCCGTATTACATTTACGCCGAAATTAGTACCATAATATTCGAACCTGAAATGCACTAGAGTTACAATCAAGGATATTTTTGAAAATCTCGATCCTGGGATAGTGGCCATTTTCGTAATGCACTATGGATATGTGTTTAACGCCGGTGCAACAGTGTGTAATATGTGAACGTGAGCGGTCATACGGATATAAAAATCCTCATGAGCCTCAAGAGTGCAAAAATAGAATTCTGAGTTGTGTCTTTCAGAGGGTGAAGCAGAGCAAAACTTTAATCCTGATCTTTCATGACAGAAAGCCTTGTGTGTAGCTCAGTCGCCTCACATCTGGTAGTAAATGCTGTATAAAAGGTTTTCTACTCTGAAGATGAGAAGGAGAGAAACAACACCAGCAACATGCATGGAGATCTGCTGGTTCCGTGTGAGAAGACCTTTGTGAAAAAGCGGATGATGAGCTGAAAAAACGAACTTAAAAATGGAATTGAAACAATGTGGTGAGAGCATAGTCTCTTGTTAATAGAAAATCGACTCCAACAAACGAGACTTTGTGAGACTTTGAAAAGACCGCAATTTATATTTAAGTTTACAAGAAATCTGTGTGGTATGCATACTGGATAAAATGGGGATCCCAACTACATAAATAGTTGATAATAGATAACACAGAGCAAACGAAATGGGAAAAAGAAAATGATCCCAACAATGAAAAGGATGATTCAAGGTCCTCTGCACTAAAGCAAGAATTCGGATCTTAATGATATACCAAACCAGGTGCTTTCTCCTACGTTTTGTCTCCGACCTCAGTTTGCAGATAGTTTCATTTATGTGGGTTCATTTACCTACACTAGTTTCTCCACACTGACCTTTCATGAAATTTAATGGATGACATCAAGTTTTCTGTCATTCTCTTTCTCGTGAAGAGAAAAACAAGGATATCCCCATCCGCAAAACTCCTCGTTCTCACAAATTTACAATAGCGGCAACCAAACAACTTTTTTTTACAAGAATCATCAGACGTAGGAAGATTTCTCACTCTCTCTTGACAAACGAAGATTGCAGTTCTATATTCATGAACGACTCAACGGATTGTCTATGTGATAAAAGCGGTTTAACATAAAAACGCAAAACAGCAATCTTTGGACACTGAACAAGTGCGTGGTGCTGTGTTGCAATACACATGTACATCTACTGACTTCACTGAAGCAATATCTAGATTTAATCCTTAACATGCAATGCAACTCTGACCAGAAAAGAAATAACGGAGATTATTCATAATTCCCGAATATTCTCTGAGAGCGAAAATTCAAACTCTTCTCGAAATCTCCTAAACTCGCTTCTTGGTTGCTGCCATTAAGTAACGGCTTCTGAGGACTCATTACTACGGCTGGCAGTGCTGCTTCATTCCTATCGCTCCGCTTTCTGTAAGCGATATCACTTGAATGATAGACAACAGGGGATAAGAGAAAATAAAAGTTACTTCTTGGATTGGAGAACACACAGGAATGTAATGAACACAATCAAGCAAACATTTTCAATATCCTATCCAGAAATTCCATGTTCAGCTCGGCTTCGAATAATAATAACAATAACAACAACAACAACAACACAAATAATAATAATAAGAAGAAGAAACATTTCTAACAAGGGCACAACTTCAAATAGTTGGATACAATGATTAGTCAATGCAATCAACTTTAGTACTTGATTGGTATTATATTTTATCGATGTCCGAGGGATGAAAGGCAAATTTTATCTTAGCTTCTCGTGCACACATATCTTTCTTTTCGATATCCTCACAATTCTGTAAGCTTGTTACATTTAATTGTTTGCAATACAGACACAAGGTCAGACATTCGTGAAGAGAAGTCGATTAAATAGACTCCAGTATTTAAATAATACGCTATTTTATTCATATTGTAAAAATGAAGGTTAAATATGACCCCGGCAGGATTTGAACTCAGAACTTAAATAATCGGAACATATTGTAATGTAATTTGATTGACATTCTAACGATAATGTTAGCCTATCCCTCTTATTGGTGCAAGGGTCATTAAAAAATGACACAGAAGATGGTAAACTTTTACGTAGAAAAAAGGATGAGAAAAAAATTATGAAAAAACAATAAAGAAATATCAGAATAGGATGACATCCACCCTGTTCATATTTTCGGCTATATTTGCTGAGCTTACAGACAATTTACTGGTGCACAGCACTTTTCTACTAACTTTCGTCATTCTCTCCGAATTGAGGTGAAGAAACCTGATGAAAACTGACCGTTGGGAAAAGTGGTTTCCAATATGTAGTTAGTCACAGCATATTCAGTACATGGAACTTATTCGAAACAACTTAAGCGCTGAAACAAAACAATTAGTTGTTCATAAAGAATATTTATTTCATTTTCTTCAGAATAGACAGTTAACAGCAACGGGCATGTTTTAGTGTTACTCTGACATCATCAGCAAGATAAAGAATTCACTACATTTATCGATGTAATAGTTAAAGATTTGTACATTTGTCCTCCATGACTAGACAAAAGGAACAAGTGTGTCAGTTAATGTAGAATATCTCCAAAATTATAAACGCACGTGGTATGTATTATACAATCCAGGTATATGTTTTATCCTCCAATCAGATTTTACATCTTATTGAATCGTTAAAAAAATATTACAGTACGTAACTTACAGTAAAACTTACTCTAAATTCACCCACTACATTTTGCGTATACAGTTGTTATTAGCAGAACAGCGGAATGAATGTAAAACTTATTCCATTATGAGAATTTCAGTAATGTAACAACAACACTTGGAGAATTTAGAGTAAAACTATTCAAGAGGATATTACATTTCTGAGAACTCTTCTTATTTAATCTATGAAAATCGATAAAACAAGCATCACGAAAAAAAGTAAAAGGAAAAACAAAAACAAACCTGAAATTATTATTAATGCAGCGTAGAGTCATTATTTATTCTTGGATGAAAATAAAAAGGATAGAAAACTTTAAAAGTCTAGTGAAAAGTTTGACAGGAGATATCAAGAATTAAGGATATTGTCATCAGGAAATTTTCTTTTCTTTTATATACTTAGTGCTCTCCTTGCTATCATTCAGTTTTTCAACACACGCAGAGCGAAATTTGCGTGGTAGCAATACCATTTCCACTGAGAATGTTAGTGTTGTTTATATTGTTTACACTGTTCTTGCTATTGTTGTTGCTGCTACTGCTCTTGTCAGTGATGCTGATACTGAGGATGGAGAGGTTGATGCTGGTGGTGATGACGATGATGATGACGATGACGATAATGAAGATGATACTTTTGTTAGATTTCCATCGAAACTATTTTAGTTACATAGAATGTATTCGCTGTGTGCAGATGCAAGTTGATTAAATAACTTATTGCATGTTCACTTGACTTTATTGCCAAACTTTATGAACTCGTAGTCAAATAAAGTAACCAAACAACGTAGCAACGAAACAAACGGCTTCGCATCTTGCCTGAAAGCCTGCCATTGAACCAAACTACTATCATAAACATCCATTAATGAATGGAAGAAAAGCGAAAAAAAAAGAATGCACGGAACGCCAAACACGCCAGTGGATTCCATGATGATATTGTGTTAAATATTTCGACAAAGGAGAAAATACTAAACAGAAAAATATACATATGGAAAAACAAGGAGAAAATGCACATACGATCCACAAAATCGGAACTACATTAACTGGAAAACCACAACGCTTTGTATTTTATTTTGCAATTTTGACTTAAGTCTGTGGAATCATATTTTTATATTTTGAAGAAGGAGAGCGTTAATGAAGTACCAGAAGCAACGCAAAGGCATCATTATGACCATCGTCATCATAGAGCACCTCATTATTCTTCTTATCCTCATTAGCATCATCAATCTCACTATCATTATTGTGCTTCGTCATACTCAACTTCACTACCGCTACTGCCTTCATCAGCAACACCACCATTACCGCAGAGATCATCATCATCATCATCATCATCTGCAGCAGCAGCATCATTAAGAACCACAACAACAGCACCCACCAGCATCTTCATCATTAGCGTTGTTGATATTCATATACATTTCCATACTTGCAGGGTCAATAAAATAAGCAACAGAAAATAAAGACATTCGATGAAAGAGCGGTGATCAAAACAGCTTTCTGAGTATGGCTACGTCATTGTATGGTCTGAGCTCACAAGTTAAGAAATTGCAGCTTATCTTAATATTAAAAATTCATTATTATAATTTATTAGATTACGAGGTGACAGACTCGTTACCGCGCTGGACAAAATGCTTAGAAGCATTTCCTTCGGATTTACTTTCTAATTTCATATTCTGCCCAGGTCAACGTTGCCTTTTAGCACATCAGGGTCGATAAATTAAGAAGCAGTCAAGTACTGGGGTCAATGTAATCGACGTTCTCCCTCCCCTGAAATTTCTTCTTCTTGTTCTTGTTCTTCTCCTTCTCCTCCCCTCCTCCTCCTCCTCCTCCTCATCTTCATTATTATTATTATTATTATTATTATTATTATTATTATTATTATTATTATTATTATTATTATTATTATTATTATTATTATTATTTGTATTATCATTAATGTTATTACTAGTCAAGGCTGATGAACTGGCAGAATAGTTAGCACGCTGGGCAAAGTGCTTTATGGCTTTTCGTCCATCTTTTTGTTCTGAGTTCAAATGACACCGAAGTTCACAGTCATGCGTCTGCGACATGGTGATCTTCTATCGAGATAAAAGATGCATGACCTTGTAGGTGGGATCCTGTAAGAGTTTTCTTCAGGTCGTGTAGAACATCCTGTTCAAAAGGTTCCTAAATAAGCGTTGTTTGAGGATGATGAACGAAAGACCCATGATACCTGACGTGAGTTATTCTAACCACAAAGAATTCCTCTCAAAAGATGGATATGATGCTCCTCCATAGAGGATCATGGATTATAAAAGATGTTGACCGTCTTAAACTTATAGCCTGGCATCTTGGGTGACTTTATCGGGGTCTATTCTTTTCAATCATTCGAACCAGCTTTGTGTTTCGAGGATACATTTCTCCCTCTATTCCACCACTCTTGGGACCCATGAAATATATCATGGGTACTCCCTTTCTTACTAAAAAACTAAAAAGATTATAACCGTCGTAAACAAAATATAATTCTCTCCCTGAACTCCCAGTGTGTTTGTCACTTGCTCTTCCATGTGTACACACAGACATACATATACACACACACACTCACGCACGCACATGTACACGCACAGGTGCATATATATATATATATA
>NC_068981.1:67818022-67821923 GCF_001194135.2 Octopus bimaculoides
TTACCGCCGCTTCACCACATACCGAAAATTAGAAATAGCAGCCAAAACTACTATTTCTCTACCAAAATACGACTCCCAAAACAACAATACTCGCTAAAACGACTTCCAAAACAACAATACCCACTATGACTTCTGTCGACTCCCTCAAGCCACTTCAAAACAGACATTGCTCTTTGTTCCTTGACCTTAGATTTTTTTATACAAATATTTGATATACAGGACTATAAATTAAATCTGACCCCAAAAATCAGTGACAAGCCAGATCTCTGACACGTCTTTCTTCCTGATACCTAGTAGCTTCTAAGCTGAAGCGAAGACAGCATGTTCTTTGTCTATCTACTTACCTTCTTGAAGGTTTTATGTAAAATTGTACTAATGTGTCCATCTGTTTTAATTTAATTTAATTCTATGTATTTAAGCAGCTGAGGATTGTTCTGCATTTAAATTGATGTCATGGTTGCATTGTGGAAGCGCAATGGCCTGGTGGTTAAGGCAGCGGACTCGTCGTCATAGGATCGCAGTTTTGATTCCCAGACCGGGCGTTTTGAGTGTTTGTTGAGCGAAAACACCTAAAGCTCAACGAGGCTTCGGCAGGGGATGGTGGCGAACCCTGCTGTACTCTTTCACGACAACTTTCTCTCACTCTTACTTCCTGTTCCTGTTGTGCCTGTAATTCAAAGGGTCAGCCTTGTCACACTGTGTCACGCTGAATATCCCCGAGAACTACGTTAGGGGTACATGTGTCTGTGGAGTGTTCAGCCATTTGCACGCTAATTTCACGAGCAGGCTGTTCCGTTGATCGGACAAAATTGTAGCTGTTTCTTTTTAAGCTTATTCTACTACATTAGTAGCAGCATGGAATTCTTTCCTTCTCTAGCTTTGAGGAAATATTTCCTCAAAATTATGATAGAATATCCAGACTGCTGAAAATTTGTATTTTACAACTGGAGATGGCGCTTATTTTCAAATTGTTGTAATGCTTGCATTGTTCAATCAAATGGAGCCGCCTGAAAGGGCCGTAATGCGCTAATACCTTGACACGTATTCACTTTATATCGAGCAGTGCGGATAATACCGGATTTGCTTGGTGCATCAAATTAAGTACTTTATTCAACTGAATCTTAATTATTTGGTATATTAATATATATATTTATAAACACACATATACAAACATACATATATACATACATGCATATATACATATATGTAAACGTATATACACATACACATATATATATATATATGTGTATGTTAGTAGTTAGGGTGTTGGACGCACGGTCGTAAACACTTCACTTCATGTTGTTCCTGTTCACTCAGCTGTAGAAATGAGTACCACTAATGGAAGCACGTCGCTTAGTGGATACGGTGTTGGATTCACGACCGTAAGATTCTTGTTTCGATCTCAGAAACGGGTGATCCGTTATGCTCGTGCAAAAAAAATAATTTCACGTTGCTCCCACCCACTCAGCTGTAGAAATGAATATTTAGCCAGGAGAGGGAGGGGTTCCGCCAGGTATTTTCCCCCTAATTATGCTGCACGGCTACAGCGCCACAGAGACCCCGACTATATTGATGGAATTGTCAATATAATAGCGTGTGTACATTAGGTACGGTATATTGATGGCTATTTCCGTTAAATGCTGTCACAGTTGCGTATGCTGAAAAAACGCGTACACGTCAGCACGCGTGTGTACGAGTGTGTGTGTGTGAGCAAAATACAGCATAACAAAAACGAGGAGTAAGTTCACAATCAGTGTTACTTCTTTGATGCCCATATGTATGTTTATGTGCGCATGTATAGCAACAACAACAACAACAGCAATAATAACAATAACAAAATACAGAATAAAGCAAAATACTTCAAACGCTTGGAAAACAAATTGGCTGTATGCATGATTCCTAAACATATTTTAAAAAATTCTGCATTGGCATCATTAATTTGCTTTCTTTGTATTTTAATTACTTGATATAACTTGTATTCTTTGTCACAGTTTTCTTTGACAATGTGAGCAAATGACTATACTTCCATGAATGCATCTTATAAGCCGTTACTAATTCCAAATCGCCCACATTCTATTTGTAATTAATTTTAATTGCGATTAAAATACACGGGGATTGTCTTTCCTCGTTTTCTTGACAAGAATTAACCATTAAAATAATTAGTCTTCATCACAGCACAACTGTATCTTTCATTCAGTAACATTTCTTGCATCACTACATTAAGAATTTCAGTAGCAACCTGAATATTCCTGCATGTTGTACACATACATACATCCGCCCGCATATATGTGTGTGTATGTATCTCAGATTTTGTTCATAGGTTTGTTTGTCAATTGCTACCAGACACAGTATCATAGCAATTGTGTTTATAATTCAACCCCTGACGATTGCTCACTTTTTTCAGAACGTTTTCCAGCTCACACTTTTGAGGTAGTTTTACGGTTCTTTTCTAGCAATACATTGTTTTCTGATGGGACTAAAACCTCGATTCGATCAGCTAGCTTTTCCTGTCAAAGTTATCGTTGAAAAAGTTATTCAGTAGTAACAACCTAAATCTCCCTGCCTGTGAGAACTGATATATTCGAAAGTATGTCATTTTCTGTACCATTTCCCAAATCTTTCGAACATCGTACAAACCGAATAATGGTATTTGTTCCGTTTATTTGTTCTGAGCTCAAATACATCCAGTGTCGATAAATTATGGCAAAAGTTAGTACTGAATCGAGTAACCCACTTCCAAAATTTGAAATCTTTTGCCTATGCTTGAAAGAATTATTTTTGTGATAGGAAGAGAAAAGGTGCTAGATAGATTCGGTGAAGCGTCGAAAATGCTTTATAGTAAATTTTCTGGCTCTTTCTTAGCTCCGTTGGAAGTCAACTTCAACTTTCATCCCACTAGGGTCGATAAAAAGCCATTCAAAAAATGTTTTTTTTTGTAATTGTCTCAACCCACCACAAAGTACTTGTCTTCTGTCTAAATATTATCACAATCCTCGTAAATTATAATCCTCGTAAATCAGCATTATAACAATCAAGTATCATACGATGAAAAATATTAATACAATCGTTGCGCTTGTCAAAATCAGGGATAAACCTATATCTGGTTTTGTAAAGTAACAACAGAAAAGTAACAAATGCGTGAAACTATGTATGTTCTTTTAGTTTTGTCTATGGCAATATAGGTTTCTTACTTAAATTAACTTATTCAGTTGTACTTCTCAAACGATAGACATTTCAAAAGTATAAATGTGTTGTTGGAGTGTAAAAAGATCTTTTTTTTAATTTTATTCCTATGTACAGATCAATCATTGATCATTTGAATGAAGTTTCAAGCTCAATTGAAATAACATTGCAAGAGTGACCAAAGATAATTAACTCTAGACATCGATTTCAACGCCTTGCTTTTATAGCAGTATCAGCACATCTCTTAAGTGAATACAAGTAGATCCACTACAGGAAGTAGACGTTAAGACCACTCAAAATAATTGTATGTGTTTTTCTGTTTGCGTCGAAGCATTTCATTTCAAACATAAAGCTTGATGCTACATAATCATTGAAATGCATGAATAAGAATGCGTGGGTGTGACAGTCTGTGTGAATAAGTGTTTATTTGTGTATGTGTGCATATGAAGTTGCGTGCGCATGTGTGTATGAAATTTCGAACAATATCAGACTATATCGATATATCTATTTAGCAATTGGTCTCTTTTCTTCACTACTGTGTCTGTCTAACACTCTTAGCCCCACACATTGTATACATGTTATATTATGTATACGTATGCATGTGCGCATCTATCTATCTATCTATCTATCTATCTCTCTATGTCTCTATCTCTCTATCTCTCTCTCTCTCTCTCTCTCTCTCTATATATATATATATATATATATATATATATATACA
>NC_068981.1:67828571-67829478 GCF_001194135.2 Octopus bimaculoides
CGCTCGGGAATACGGAAAGTCTTTGACGTTTCGAGCTGCGCTCTTCAACAGAAAGAATACGGAGACAAGGAGAAAAAGATGATAAAGGAGGTTTACAAAAGTGGAAAAGTTCAAACGTTCAAAAGTTTTTTTAGACGTCGTGGTATATTGAAGCGATTTCCAATCAGAAGATGGGTCCAGTGTAATCCGTGGGTAGGAGAGGTGCAGCCGGAGGGTATAAAGTTCAGAATCAAACAGTCCAGAAAAAGTATATATATATTCTTTCCTCAGTGCAGTTCCAAATTATCTTGGCAATTTCGGCTGGTTATACTCGAGATTGCTCCAATCTGGCCAGCCTCAAGGGAAGATTAAGCTAAGAGCATTAGATTCCTTGGAAGAAACCAGCAAATGTATACGAAAACAAGGACGGAAAAAATGGAGAATGTTACACAAATACAAACAACAGGACATAACAACAGGTGTCTTTCGACTAAGGAAGAATTAAATTATGCAGGTATGTGTGGAAGTAAAGCCTTACGGCAAGGATACAAGATGTCACAGGCACAGGGAGGAAAATAAATGTTGCACGGACGCGGCCGAACCAAGAAAGAAAGATCAGGCTTGACTGAACGCCGGTCACTTGGGGAGAGAAGTAGAGGCAGCCGAAATTGCAAAGATAATCTGGAACTCCTCTGAGGAAAGAAAACTCCGAATGACCCGTCCTTGTTTTCTTTGTATCGTCTATCTGTATGTTTAGTTGTCCCTTTTTTGTATCACCTAATTGTCTGGATGTTTTGCGTTCTTGTCCCATTTTGTATTTTTTATATATAAAACATATAGCGGCGTAGTACACTTTGCTCTCTCTCTTTCTCTCTCTCTCTTTCTCTCTCTCTCTTTCTCTCTCTCTCTTTCTCTCTCTCTCTTTCTC
>NC_068981.1:67829684-67835077 GCF_001194135.2 Octopus bimaculoides
CTCTCTCTCTTTCTCTCTCTCTCTTTCTCTCTCTCTCTTTCTCTCTCTCTCTCTCCCTCTCTCTCTCTCTCTCTCTCTCTATATATATATATATATAGATAGATAGATAGATAGATAGATAGGTAGAGAGATAGATAGATAGATAGATATCCACCTTTTATGTCTTTCAGTAACTGGACTGCGGCCCTGCTAAGCAAGACTTTTAGTCGAATGAATTGACAAAGCGTACTTTTTTACGGCTTGTATGTATTTTACTGGTTCCTTATGTTGCTAATTTTGGGGGACGTAATCAAACAAACACCGATCGGCAAGCCATAGTTAGAGATAAAGACAAAGATACGCACACACATAGATATACAAATACACACGCACACACACACACAAATAGATATGTGCGTGTGTACATGTGTGTGTATGTGTGTGTCTGTGTAAGTATGAATATGCACTGGGACTGAACGTGGAACCATTTCGTTGTGAAGCAGACACCTTACCACACGGCCACTCATACACGGACACATACACGCAGAGTAACACGCACACATGCACATACATGTAAATATTTATATACATATATACATGCATACATATGTTTATCCACACATTTATACACACACGTAACATGTCTACTTTTCTTTTCTAAACTCACTAATACTTGTATATGGATATATTTTCAGACATAGTAAAAAAAAAAGCCAAAGGTTCATTTATTTTCAGCAGTAATCTATAAATTATCACTTCCAAACATCCAGTCTGAGAAATAGATACAAACAAATGTGGAAACTGAGGTTTTTATTGAAATATGTAATATTATATGAACGTAAATACAATTGGAATGAAAGAATATGCCATAAACCGACAGATATACAGACGTACTGGTAGTTATTGTGTGTTAGGAACTGAGAGAGAAAACAAGATAGAGAGATATCGTGTAAAAATCGAAGAACACTACACTTTAATGTGTCCTCCTTAGATTGCATTGTCCAGTTTTGTGGTGGTATAGGGTAACTTTAAATCCATTGAAGTATATATATACAGACACTAGTCTCCAGCCATTGAATGCGTTTGAAGATTGCTTTAATGTTTAATGGTTTCTCAATGATTCCATCTACAGACATACATTCACTCATGAATATAAGTCATGCATTTGCAGAAAATTCACTCAAACACAAATACACAAGTACACATATACATACATACATACACGCACACAAACACACACACACGTATATATATATATATATAAACACATCTGACTATAGAAAGAACTGAAGAGTCTATATGCCTATATTTTCTGGTTCTGTTCGTATTCTTCAATAGAATTTCTGATGTATGATTTATGCTGTTTGTATGAACTATTAATTATTCTTTTAATTGCCCACATACCGACTTTTAACCTATTCTTGTTTACCGATATATGAGCGCTTAAAGTGCGCTCGATGCGCGCTCAATATGCGCTCAATGTGCGCTCAGTGTGTAGACATATGGTCAGATGCGTTGAATCTATAACCACGCCACCCAAACTTATGAATACATTATCCACTGTGAGTGATATTGCTGTTTCTTTAAGTTTATCAAGAAAATATGAAATTCAATATGTTCATGAACGAGTGATACGATGGGTATGAGTGCTGCATGAAAATATTTTGATTTGTTAGCGATAAGATGATCATATGTACTAACTGGATTTTACCATAAGGCAGTTCGTTTTGATTTGTTGCCATTGAGGAGAATACATTGTTCTTTTTATATAACTAGCTATTATCTGGTAGTAATATATCAGCTCCAGCCTCAGTCGTGGCTGCCCCATTTTTTCAGTCACTGCTTCCGTCTACATAATATAAAGCGTAATCTCTTTTTCTAAAGATGGGAGATCGTGATTTCAGAGAAATTTAGCTGCAAATCCCCGCATGTCCTTTAAACACGCAGAGAAGTACTGATTAGAACATATATATTCAGTTGAGTTATGATGTAAAGTCTGGAGGATGTGGTAGGTTGGTGTAAAGTTAAAATTCATTTTGTCTTGATTACATGTATGGAACGAAATAGTTTTTCGTGCTCTGAATCCCTTCTTTAGAGAAAAAGAAATATCTTAATATATACACCAACATCACATTTCGATTGGTTTATTAGTCAGATCAAAATGGATATAAACTTGGAAATTCATCTCCAATCTGAACGTAATATCGTTTTCAGATTTTGGCACCAGGCCAGCAAAATGGGGTGAGGCGGTGAATCGATCATATCAACCCCAGTGTTCAACTTGTACTTATTTTATCGACTACGAATGACGAAACGCACAGTGGACCTCGGGGGAATTTGGACTCAGAAAGCAAAACGGAAGAAATTCCACTAACCATTTTACCCATCTAGCCAACGACTCTGCTAGCTCACCGCCTTACATCTGAATGTAATATCACCATGTTCACTAGCTCACTAACATAGAAGTAAGACTTAATGCTTTATTCTTTATGAAAATGTATTTTTCAGTGAAGACAGTAATATTACACTGTTGTCAGGGGTCAAATTAATGGTTGGTTTTTCAGCAGGTATTATATAAACTTATTCATCGAGTTTTTTCACCGTGGCTTTCTATTGCTTATGAAAGTGTCATTCTATAGTGTTCTATTATATCAGATATGTTCGATTATTCCTAGCTCAGATATTTCTTCTCTCTTAACGGATTTGTCATTTCTCTTCTTTTCTGACATTGATTGATCTCCCAGCTTCTCTTTTGTAAGGCTTAAGCCAATGGATAGGATGTTATAGATGTAATTTGTATGCTTTAGCTATTTCATAGCAGGCATAAACATGGTGAGTAATATCTGTCTATCAGAAGATACTACTTCTATGTAAGAAATCATAGTAGAAGCATCTAAAACTGGCATACAATCAGTTATTAATTGCGTAATTTTTGCATTTCGTTTGTGATTTTAGAAGCGTAAATACCATGGAGTTGCATAACGCTACTCTTTCACTATGGGTATAGTTTGATGAAATAAGCAATGACTAACCTCTTCCAGTATATGATGCATGCTAAATTGAATAGTTACATGAGTACACACGAGAAACATTTATAAGAGTCAATGAGGGATCGATCGCTTGAAATACCCCGACTACATTGAAATATAAAGAAGTCATTGTGTAATATTTACTGAGAAGAAAATGTTACTGAAAAGACTAAATAGGAATGAAACAGTCCTTAAGGTGGATCGTTTCTGGAGATAAATAATGAGAAGATTATATGTCTGATTTAAGAGGTTGTCAATGTCCACCTTATGTTTGTGATATACATCAAGTTCCAGATTAGTGAATATGCAATATCTCCATTGCACTGGTTTTCATTATATGAGACGCTCGCATCTTTTAACATAATCCTCAAACATGTCTCAAAATTATTAGTGAAATAATTCATTCCCTTATATAAATTTCAACTGGTTGCCAGTTTATAGTGTGAAACAGGTTGATATATTGTCAACAGTAATATGTGTATTAGCTACCCAATCTCTAGTTCTTGGATACATTCGCCTGAATAAATTTCAAAAAAATGTGAAAATTGCTCTATGCATATTTGTATATAAGAAACCTGCTAACAAATTATCTAGTTATTGACGCAAGCTAATTAAGATTTCCACGCAGGAACCTTCATGCCTATACAAACAAACGTTAAAAACAATAAGAATTATGAAATCATTAAATATATTTTATTATGTATAAGTAGCGCTTCAAAATTATACTTAACATACCGAATAAAAAAGGGACATGTGAGTTATCCTGCTTGTCTATGCCTAACTTAATATATCGGTGTCTAACTATCTGTCTCCCTGTCTGTCTCTGTCTGTTTGTCTCTCTGCCTCTGTCTGTCTATCAAACTATACACCCCCCACCCCACACATATATGTATGTACATATGCATGTATGATGTACGTATATGTATACACCTTGAAAGTCTACCAGATAGATGGACGAGCATTGTAAAAGATGCAGGAGAGTATATTTTAGATTAAAAAAGAACTTTGTTTATCTTAAGTTTGAAAAATAAAAGAAGTATAAAAAACCGCTTTATTTATGGGACGATCTATTTATACAAAGTTACCAGCTACAGTCGTAGGATTAATATTAATAGAAATATTAATAATAATGGTACGGATATCAATCATATTAATAGTAGTAATGTTCAATAAATATGAAAAAAACGTATTAATGACCATTTATCATCTTTTAGGCTCAAACATGAAGGCAATTGTACGTCCTTATATCGCAAGATTTGGGAACAGAAGGAAAGCGGAATCGAATGTAGCGTTAAATGGGATATTATAAGGAAAGTGAGCCTAATAAAGATAGTCTATACGGGTGCGAGCTATGTTGTATGGAAACTTATGACATTTTTAAGTATAGGGACAAGAGCAACCTGATTAATAATAGATTAGACCTAAGGGTATCACGCGTACATAGGGTGACCCGTACTTTAAAATTTTTTCGAAATTAGCGTTTAAAGGTGCTACACTTGAACCTGGATAACGGAAATTAATTTTAGCGTCATATCTGATGTGAACTTGCACCCTAGTATTATATATAACAAGTTATATATTTCATTACTATTCTCTATAATTTCTCATTATTTTGTTTTCTTATTTTGATACCTTTACCAATTAACTGCTTATCTCTTATAAGCTATTCATGATTTTAAAGAGAGATGTAAACTTTCTAGTTACTTAAGTCTATGAAAGTTGATTATAACATACCCATAATAAAGTACAAATATCTGTGTATATTTACGTGTGTGTACATAGTTAAATGTGAGTATATATCTTTGCACAACTTAATTTTTCCGATTTGTTCTGATTCTTAGCTTATAATTGATATAAAGATAGCATGATTTATCGCCCCAGTATTCCATAAGTAAATACTCAGAGCAATCTTTATAGAAAGCACGAAATAAGTAAATAATTACGTACTGGAATGAATATTAAAATAATTCATTGTAATATTCCCTTTCTAATGTTGAAAATTTCTGTATATACACTTTTATCTATTCTGGTTATATCATTCTTAGTAAACTTAAATTTTATCTTTATACACCATCTCTTTCTTTTTTTTACTTGTTTCAGTCATTTCGTTGTGGCCATGCTGGAGCACCGCCTTTAATCGAGCAAATCGACCACAGGACTTATTCTTTGTAGCCTAGTACTTATTCGGTATCTTTTGCCGAACCGCTAGGTTACGGGGACCTAAACACACCAGCATCCGTTGTCAAGCGATGTTTGAGGGACAAACACAGACACACAAACATACACACACACACATACATATATATACACATATACGACGGGCTTCTTTCGGTTTCTATCTACCAAATCCACTCACAAGGCTTTGGTCGGCCCGAGGCTATAGTA
>NC_068981.1:67835087-67835952 GCF_001194135.2 Octopus bimaculoides
TACCAAATCCACTCACAAGGCTTTGGTCGGCCCGAGGCTATAGTAGAAGACAGTTGCCCAAGGTGCCACGCAGTGGAACTGAACCCGGAACCATGTGGTTGGTAAGCAAACAACTTACCACACAACCACTCCTACACCTATTGTATATAAATAATATTGTTTATATACAATCATCCACAGTGTCCCATGATAATTTCCTCTGTATTAACATCATAGGCTTTATTAGAATCTTGCCCCTTTAACTGGTAATTAACATCTTGATTTGGGGTCTTCCCCTACTCAGCCACCTTTATAGACAATTACTTATACAAATCCTAAACCCTGACAATATTTATGAACATACTCAACTATAAACTGTCAACCCACTCCGTCTATCCATTATAAAAAGACACTGTCCTTTAACCATAGATTTGGTAGTTGATAAAAAAGACTAATAAATAATAAATGAACCACAATCCTTCACAAGCTATGACCCTAACAAAGTTCATACAGTTCTTAGAAGCGTAGTATATTTTTAGCTACATTAGTAGCAACATGGACTCTTTCCCTCCTCTTGCTCTATTAGAGAATTTGAGTAAAATTATATTAATGTATCCAGCTGATTAAAAATTCTATTTATTTATGCCTTGCGTTTAAATTGATGTAATGATTGCATTGTTCAATTATATGGAGCCACTAGAAACAGTCGTACTGCATCACCTCTTGATATTTGTTGCTTATTTTGATTTTATTCACCTTACTTTCAGTTGTACGGATAATACTGCACTGACTTGGTGCTTTAACTTAATCTCAATAATTTCTTTTATATATGCATATATACATACACACACACACACACACACACACACACACACACACACACACA
>NC_068981.1:67836546-67838971 GCF_001194135.2 Octopus bimaculoides
GTAATATAACGACAAATTGTTCCGTAACAAATTGTTTCGTAACTCAATATGTAAATAATTTATATTATCATATTTAATATTATATATATATATATATATATATTTATATATAAGCACTTATATATAACACAGTCTTGTATACAGAAGTGTGAGTAATCTTCCGCCTGAGATATTGTTTCGGAGAAGATGTTCTTTTGTTCTTTATGTATTAGTAGGTAAAATTTGTAAACGTACAGCAAGCTGGGCTCTGAGTGACATCCTTGAACAGATGAACAAATGATTCTCGGTAGTTACACCCTATCTGTTACAAAAAAATCTTCGGTCGTTCATTTCCCAGGAAAAACTGCCATTGTTCTACATAAACAGCAAAATTCGTTGGCAAGAGTGTGCATAAATTTGTCAAGCTAGAATGTATTAATTATAAATACACCAATCAACGGCACACACACACACGCGCGTGCACACACAGAATCACACACATACACACACACACACTCACAAATACATCTATATGTACATGTGTACATTTGTATTTACGCATGTATAAACTCCACCATTAAAATGAAATACCAGTTAGAAATACTAAACCTCTAATACATTTACTTAGAAATGTATATGCTATTCTTTCAGTCTCCGCTGTAATACAATTAGCTTTCTCTTTGTGGACGTTATAATAGCTGTGCTAAAGGCCGAAGAACGTAACATGATATTTTTGCATTGATACGAGATCCTTCTCAATGAGAGTACGTAAGTGTGTTTATACATTATGTGTGTAACCGTGATTACTGTTACTCCCGATCTATCTATCTATCTATCTATCTATCTATCTATCTATCTATCTATCTATCTATCTATCTATCTATCTATCTATCTATCTATCTGTTTGTCTCTATACACACGCACGCTCGCACGTACACAAACACACATATACGTAAAATGTATTTTGTTACAGAAAACTAATGCGTGAGAAAGTATGCATGTGTTTATTGGAACATTAATGGTTGCACGAGAAACAATGCACTTATCGGTTAATATGTTTTATTGTTTGTCTTTCAGCACACTCAACATAGCATTAGGCGAAAGCGAATGTGATTCACATTCTGTTTAAAACAAGGTATTATCAAAATCGTTACTGTATCGAATAGAATACATGACTGTATGTGCTTCTAGTCTTTGCGCGCAGAGTTTCACTCCAGTCTATGCCGAATTTATTGGCCATTGAGAGCTGATAATGTTTGAGGGGGAAGATTTCCTATGTCTGGGCAACCGCTGGTTTTCTAAATACTAAAACTAGTCTGCATTTTGTCAAAGAAATGTTTGGATAGTTCCATAGTTTTGAGTCATACAAAGACCACGGACATACATACATACATACACACACGCATGCATGCATGCATGCACACATACTATATATAAGTTAAAAGATATGTAGGCAATGGCAGCGCTTCAGTAATCGCAGCTGCTCGAGGAATGACTATGCCCCAACATATCCAAAAACTCTCGTTCAAAACTATATCTATCTATCTATCTATCTATCTATCTATCTATCTATCTATCTATCTATCTATCTATCTGTCTGTCTGTCTGTCTGTCTGTCTGTCTGTCTGTCTGTCTGTCTGCCTGCCTCCCTGCCTGCCTGTCTGCTTGCCTGTCTGTCTGTCATACTGTCTGTCTATTACTAGTAGTTAGATCAAGTAGAGACTTTTGAGTAAGTTGGCAGAATGCAATAGTAATTCGTAGAAACTTAACGAATAACATCGATGTGTCGATTTTCTCTCACGGCAACTCGCCAAAACAAGGCGGTATCTTTGCTACTCTAAATATTGCTTTCAGGTACTGGAATGCAACATACAGAGATATTGAATGTGAAAAGTTTAAGAAATAGATTTGGAAAATAAGGACTCCACCAGTCCCTTTTCATATCACAATTTGCATCAATTTTCTAAATTGGAAAAAGAGACGTTTCTTTCTTTTTGCTTCATTTTCTTTCTCTTTGATTATGTATATTTGGAGGCAAAAAACAAATAACTTTCTATAGTCTGTATCAAACAACTTTTCTTCCTATTTGTATCTCCCTTTCTATATCACCTATTCTATACATAGAAACATAACACACATATACACGTATCATAAATACATGTATGATCCGGTATTTAGAAACCGAAATGTATATGGATATTTCAGTAGTGGATTGTATAATTCAACACAAAAGTACTCCGCCGATAAAAATACAGATTCATATGATTTAAATATGCCTTTAAAATATAATACTAAAATATAACAGTTAAATACATATGCACACATACATACATACATACATACATACATACACACACATACATACACGCATAAATACATATATATACACACATATATATACATGCTGAAATATATATATATATATATTTATATATATATATATATA
>NC_068981.1:67839847-67842343 GCF_001194135.2 Octopus bimaculoides
ATATATATATATATACATATATATGGTGGTTGTGTACTCCTTATAAAGAGTTTGACCACCTCCTCTACCTACACCATAGGACCACCATGGCAGCTGATGTGGCTTTTTAAACCAGACAATATTCTGAAAAGACACCTAGATAGATTGCACCTCTGATTTGGACCACCAATACTTGCAGATAAGTTCTGCCCTTTGTGGATCTTAAATGTCTTTTGAGTCTTCCGTGGGATTTGCAAACCTTTTGGCATACACGGCATTCAAAGGTTTGCACAGACATATAGTCAGAATAGTTGGTTGAGTTTCGTTTCCCATGCGTTCGCAGATGAGATTTGAGGCCAGCCAAAGACAGGCTGTTCACACAAAAATGTCATCGTTACATTCTTCCTTAGATCTCTTTTGAGTCTTACTTGTGTTATGCTGGCCTCTTCAAATGCTTTTATTCCACTCCACAACTTTGTTCTCCAACCAACTTGATCCGAAGCAAGGGTTTCTATATCTTCTGGAACCATTCCAAGTGACTTCATATAGGTCTTTTTTTTAGGTTTACACCGATAACGTTTCCCCTCTGCAAGCTCATCTCATTTGGTTCCTCAAAATCATAGCTTTAATTGAGTTGATGCCTGCAGAAGCAAGGACATCTGCGTTTGGAGTAAAAGAACTCAATTTAAAATTTAAAATGCGATGAAGGCATACGTATGTATACGTGTTTGTGTATGTATGTATGTATGTATGTATATATGTATGTATATATATATATATATACATATGTATGTATGTATATATTTTTCATCTATTGCCTCGTTCATTCGACTATTCAGTCAACTGTACCTGAATTCGTGTAGCTATATATAGTTTTATCTTTTCTCCATTCCTCTCGTACGCTTTCTCACTTTTCCTCTATTTTTCTGTTGTTCATCAACTCTTCCTGTTTATTAGTTTTTCTTTATTTCATTAAATTTTGTTATTTCACCTTTTTCCCCAGTTAACTATATTTATTTCTTTGCTAATTATCATTATAATCATGTAATTGCTAATTACACTTGTTGGTGAGCTTTGTTATTTTTATTCAATAAAATTAACAATTTTATTTACTTGCTAATTTTAGTTACATTTATCGATTTCTTGACGTTATTGCTACTGTTATAATTCGGATCTGGAAGTGTAGTAATGTTGCTTCAGACAGCATGGATTTAGAAGTAAGAACAATCATTCATGAATATGACGTTAAATCGGTGGCCTTAGTAGGCGGATCTAGATGTGGCAGTGCATCCAAATTGGCAGTCATTTACAGAATACAGGAGGTCACATTTCTTCAACGGTCTCAGGGATGTCCGAAGAACATCTCGCTCATTAGTATCGACTTGAATGGCATCTTAAACACATTGTTTTGGAGCAGTTGCTAGAAGCGGATGTAAAGGTCTCTCAATCCAGGTCAGCTAGTTCCGGCAAGTATCGCCAGAACTTTTCGAATGCATTAATTGGAATTCAACAAACTGCTGCGAGACGTACAGGTTAAATTTAAATATAAATTTTGCTGGGTAAACGGATAATAATTGTATAAGTTTACCAGAGTTTCTGAGACCTGACTTCAAAAATATGTATACGTTGTGTCAACTGAAAAGAACATCAATTAACAGGGTCTTGCGCACTCAAAATTAAATGATTCTTTTCCAGTGAAATACTGAAAAATAGGATTTATGAATTGGTTAAGAGGGGATTGGTGACATGTGTAAACAATTGCAGTTGCCGTTCATGGGCGATTTCATATGACATCTCTATTTAGCATAACTTTATTCATAGGTCAAAACCATAATAGGTGACGGACCTTCAGCATCTGAAATGTTGTTAGTGACTCCCTAAACTATAAATGTAGGATAACGTGACTGACCCCATATTCAAGAGTGTTATTGGAAGATACTTTCTGCATCATTGAGGACAGTCTGAGTAGTATCTTCTGAAGAATATTTTGTTCAGGAATTGTTGGCAGTTTGCTTCGTCTAAGATTGTAACCAGAAAATATTCTTTGTTAAAATATAATTTACAGATATTATTGTGTTGAAGCTGTTATCACCTAAACGTACATGAAATCACCACACGGTGGAGAAATTAGATATTTGAAAGACGGTTGGAGGAACGACGTAAATGTTGGCTTCTAATAGATTGGCTCAAAGTTTATTGATGAGTTTTCTCGTTAGGTCAGACATGACATGTCTGTGATTAATGGATAATGTGGACATTGTAACCCATCTCTACATTATCCAACGTTTTTTTATCTAGTGTTAAGTATAAGTTAAGGTTATTTTTTCTGGTATCACTGTTTTACTCGTTGCAAATTTATTCTTTTTAATTTGTTATTCTATGCTTAAACTTTCTGCTGCATACTGTTCCCAACGACCACAATCCGTTGGGCTATTAAAATGCGTTTTTGCTCTTATTACTACTACTAATACTACTACTACTACTCCTCCTCCCCTCCACCTCCTCCCCTCCACCACC
>NC_068981.1:67842449-67843404 GCF_001194135.2 Octopus bimaculoides
CTACTACTACTACTACTACTACTACTACTACTACTACTACTAGATTACTGATTGCCATGTTTATTGCTCTTTTTACCAATGATATCTTTTTTACATTTTTAAAGAATTATATTATGCACATCATTCATTTCTTTATTTTAATTATTTGTATCATTAAACACTTTTTATTACTGAATTTATCTAATTGGTTTACTTTGTTTTTTTAGAAATTCTCAGTCGAATTCCATAACCTTTCCAACATTATAATATGATCTATTTCTAATGATCTCTTCCCCTTTCATCCATTTATTTTTCAACAAGCATTTTTTTCATTTATCTTCCTGTATTTTTTCATTTACAATTTTATTGGATGTTAATCTATATTTTTTTGCATGTATTAGCAATGTGCATAGTAAAGATATAAGCGAGATCATTAGCCATTTGCTACTTTGACTCTACTTCAAGTATCTGATGTTCTCCATAGTATTACTTTAAGTATTTTAGTTTATTTTATGATAATATTTTGTTAAATGTTTATTTTTTCGATTCTATAAATTTTATTCTATTTGATCTCGTGTTAGAAAGTTTGTAAAAGTCGATTGATGCTACACTTTTTTTCTTTTAGCTGGAACTCAAAAGAACTCTTATAATCTTTCATTATTCTCTTCCCTAAACTAATAAAAATAAACAAACAAATAAAATAAAACGAACGTGAGATACTTAAATGTGCTGAATCTAACGCAAAAAAAAAAAAATCATACATTTGCAAAATACACATTCACATACAGTCAATGTATAATGTATACATCGAATGGTTATCAAGCAGCGCACATTAGAAAGTTACATTACACAAACACACGGACACACATAGGCATACAATCGCACGCGCACATGCGTGAATGTATACATACAACAGTACATATAGCCTGGATTAAAAGCTTACAGTATGTGTATGTATATATATATATATATATAT
>NC_068981.1:67843845-67849456 GCF_001194135.2 Octopus bimaculoides
TATATATATATATATATATATATATATATTTATATATACATATACGTGTAAAATGTATAAAGTATTTTCGTACTTAATTCCTCTGTTCACTTAATTATAGTAGGACATACACATTTAAAAAACATTAAATACAAATACCAGTCTGTGCCAATCAACAAAGTCAACACATGGTGATTTTAACTCTCTTCTAAAGTAATTTCATAGAAATTTCAGTGCATTTACCTGATGTTCATTCGAACTCCCACTAAGTCAAGGTACATACGAGCTTTAACAAACGTAGAGCCATGTATGTAGTTAAGCTAAGGAAAGAATCATAAATGTATAACTCAATGGAAATCTGGCTGCTATTGTATATAAAATTTATCCCTCACTACCCGAAAATGGTAGCAAATGCTTCAGCTTGTGCCATATAGAAACACTATATTACTGCTCTGAAACTAGTTATTTTCCATATTTACTGAGCTGTTTAAGAAACGTCTTGTATATATAAAAAAAAATACTTACGACATCATTTGTTAAACACAAGCATAGAAAAACATACATACAGACATACATACAAATATATATATATATATATATATATATATATACATACACACAGATATGCATATAACATACGGGAGCGTTTACAATCAATCACAGTGAGTACGTGATCGGTATGTAATTATGAGTAATGATAACAGTATTTCCTGTGCACATTGTTAAACTGGCAAAAATGTAAAGCAGCCATGAGAAATGTTATCTATCCACTTACAAGGCCTTTGAAGTCCCGGGACTATTGCAGAAGGCAAGGCTGAAGGTGTCACACCTGAAGCAAAATTTCTGATAAGCAGACTTCTGACCACGCACCCATACCATCGACATTCAGTAAAGTTCTTGTCGTGACGTTTGTGTTTCTGGGATAGCAGCATGTTGAATATCTATACGGTTCTTGATACATAAAAAACATTTCTCAATATCTTTCTGAAGGTAAGAAAACTTATCGAATTGTCAACCATTAACTACTGCAGTATCTTATCCTAATTTTGATGAAGAGTGTGGCAACCACGCGATAAAGCAATGGTATCCAGTTCGAAGATAGGTTTAGCTCTAGATACTGGCCCTAATACGTCACTGCATATTTTTCCATTATTTTTTTTCTAGAAAGTCAATCATTTCGCTTTATATATCTTCCTCTTCTGAGGCTATTTTCGTTGTATCGCAATGTCGGATTGTTTCTAGTTTCTCTCTTAATTTAGCACGATATGGTGACTGCGGATGTGAGTAATAGTTCGCACGGCAATTGTTCTACACTGTATCAGTATGATGTTTTTGTTCTCTAATTCCTTCGTCCATGATAACAATTCTCTTGACTTCTTCGCATTTTTGCAAAGTGCACGTGAAATACTGTTATCATTACTCATAATTACTTCCAGATCATGTATTCAGTATGATTGATTGTAAACGCTCCTGTACGTTATATCCCGATTGCAGTGTGGTTGTGTACTGATGGCAAGAAGTTTGAAAATGTGCATCTTTATTTTGGATATAATATTCTTTACCCTACTTATATAGAGCATTTAGTTTTTCAGGTACATTCATCACATCTAAAACTTTCCTAATTGTATTTCACACATCGTTAACGCCACTTTAGCTTGTGTCAGTGTCTACATCTATAACTGAACGCGCGTTTGATGGAGGCATTAGAATTAACAAACGTATCAAGATATTCCTCCGAGTGACTCCACTGTAAACTGGTCTTTCTTTTGAAAGAAGGTGAGTGAAAAAGTGAAAAAGAGGGAGAATAAGAGAGAGAGGAGGGAAAAGGAGAGGGAGAGGAAGAGAGAGGATGGCGAAGGAGACAGAGCACTGTTGGCCAGCACTGTCTAGCTTCTGTACGTTAAAATGTGATATAGTAATTTTCCTACTTCCTCAATAATATTGAAAACACACTTCCTGTGACATTTTGATTTTATTTTCTATTTCTAGAATTATAATTTCTGGTTTGGATTATTTGTTCTCTTATAATTATTCATTTAAACGTTTCGAGACAACTGTTGTGCTTGCGTTTTATGTATGTTGGATAATTTTGCTCGAAGGCATAATTTATATTGTTTGCATTATTGCTATAGATTATTTACTGTTTTGTTATTGTCTGTGATGGACGTTCGAGCCACTCTTATCCTATCGCTGGATTCTTTTTCAATCGATTTCTTATAACCTTGGTGTAAAGCTGGACCACATAGTGTTTGAATACTTCTTGTAGAACGACTCTTTACAGTATGTTCTTTTGAAAAAAAAAACATTGTTAGGTGGAGTATTATTGTTTCCATGAAAAGTATATTAGAAGTATCAGATGGATACTCTGCTTATCATCGTTCATAAAATGACACTTAGAAAGGTATATGAATTCCGGACTATGAGTAATGAAGGGTCGCGAAAGTGAAAGATGCTAAATATTTTTGAGGCTACCTTTAAATTTGATGTCATATTTTGAGGTACTCCGTAAAAGATATGTTGTGTGACGCAACTAGAATTCAAGTGTGATAGCAAGACTAAATATATGAAATTTTCACAGTTGTACATGGCAATCCTAAAGTAGCTTCTCTCTTCCTTGTCTGTACAGAAAACAACATACCTTGGTTTGTGTATTTCTGCATCTACTACATTTACAGAGAGAGATGTTTCATGGACTACGATGATTATTACTCGACTTTGAGCTCTCTCAAATACGGGATTTTACCTTATCAAGTTGTAAGATATCTCTAAGATTGAGCAATAATATTAACAAACGCTTGAGTACGTAGAAGAAGTAACCTTCCTGATCATAATTTGATGCTATTGAATTTGGCACTGTTTCTGTTGCAGTTATATATATACGTATATAAATATATGCATGTGTGCTCTGTCTCATGGTTTCGTCTTCTCTTCCTCTCTTTTTACTCTCCATAGTAAAATATGTTATCTTCACTTTAGTTCTCACTCATTACACTAAGATAAGTTACTCCGTGTATTGTGTGATATATAAAGATATCATGCTGCTCGACTGCTGCATTTGGCATTGTGCTTGCATATTCTCTTTCGATGGGACCAAGACTGAGCTGTCTCTTCTTTTGATGGTTGCTTATGCTTCTCTGTTTCAAATATTCTCGCTATGGTGGTGATGTGCAGACCCTCATCATTTCCCTTTGATGTGATTGACTGCATCCCAGTATGCATATTGTGCAATACCCCTTTTTCCATAAGTTTATCTGGGCTTTGGAGTGAGTCAAGAGGTTACTAATCTCCAAACACCATGCTGACAGGAAACTTTCGGAATTTGTTGAAACTTACTGATGTTTTGGGACTTGTTAGTTGTTTACTTGGAGTCATTACTTCCACTTTGCTGTTTCAACTGGTATTTTTTACTTCTGGTTTCTGATGTGGTTCTCCTTTGTTTCTTCTAGGTAACAATTTTAACTTCAGCTTGTTTATATCCCTCACATTTACAAATTTTCTTCAGCAGTGGTCTTGAAGGCATTCGTGTTCATAATTGAATTCTTGTCATCTCACTCACTTATATCGTCAATCTAAAACCTCTTCCAAACCTGTGCATAGATTGTAGCATTCCCATTATACTCGTTTCAGTCTCAGAGCTTTAACTCCCTCTTTCACTAAGACAGTATGTCTAACACAATGCTTAGCAGATCTAAGTATGGTCTTGCCAAGCTGATGGTTCTTTTTCCTCTGAACTTGTGATATTGATCTGTGTCAGCCATATTTTGTATGGGTCTCCGCAATGAAGCTGGTGGTTCGAGATTAGAATAGAAAGAAGTACATTTCTTCAATATACCAGTTTCGTCACATTTAAATTCTTCTGTCGTGGATCTGTTCCTCAAGGAACTAAGGTTTGGTGAATTCTGTTTTTTTCTTCTTATGTTTGAAAAGAAAATGCATTTATCTAGACCTGGAGTATAGCCCTGATGGCGGCAGTCGTTCTTCCGACTGAATCAATAAACTGTTTCCCATGTTTTTCTTTTTACCTATTTAAAGTTGCAGATAAAGCAAAATGGTCACAATTTCTGAGACAAGTATTAATGTTATTTGGTTACGGGATAGGATTTGAACTCATATTGCACAAATGTGGAACATATAGAGTTAGGCATGCCGTCCAACTCTCCGAAAATTAGGTCACATCTTCTGGAAACTTACTGTTTTATCAACAACAAAAGGATGAAAACAAAGTTGAACTCAGTGCAATAGGAACTCGGGATGCAGAGTCAACCAATTCAACATTCAAGCAACTTTGATAATGTTGCGCCCAAGAAAAGTAATAAGCACCAGACAGGGTATATTTCATTAAATCTTCATGACCTTCGAATAAATAAACTGAGATAGAGGCGGGGTAAGTAGTAAGAAACAGACAGTCGATGGATATCTATCAGAGACAGGTAGCATGACGACAGCTTTGTTGGTATTATTCTAAGTTCGCATTGAAGAGAGAAAGAGAACTCAAGAGAAGAGAGGGAGAGAGAGAAAGAAAGAACGAACGAAAACAAAAGAGAAAGAGAGAGAGAGAGAGAGAGAAAGAGAGAGAGAGAGAGAGAAGGAACTAAAGCTAATCTTATCGAGAAAAGGAGGAGTAACTTATCTTAGTGTAATGAGTGAGAACTAGAGTGAAGATAACATATTTTACTATGGAGAGTAAAAAGAGAGGAAGAGAAGACGAAACCATGAGACAGTGCACACATGCATATATTTATATACGTATATATATATTAGAACGGGGTTTTAGTTACTCATTAAGCGAGATACAATATAGTTTTTACAAGCTGAACTTGACAAAGTAACTGTTAATGGCTTTGATACTTGTGCTGTTCCAGGAAATGATACGAGATTAACTGTAGAAACTCCCATATCATGTTTGTCTTAAGAACTAGATTAAATACTAGACTGCACTAGGGGAGTTTCGTTTTATTAGTTGTATGTTTCAAAGTAATCCTTTTTGGCATGTATTTTAGTTTCCCAGCAAAGCAGACAATCTTTTCAATTTTTAATCAAACGTCTCTTTCCTATCTTCCTATCAATCTGCTTATTTATATTTCATCCTTTTTCTCTTCAAATGTGTATACTTCGAGAATTTTAACGGTAGTCTCCCTTTAGATTGTCGTAATATCTAAATTATATTATTGCAAATATGCACACACATACATACACACAAACAAACGCGCGCACACACAATCACACAGACACAAACACAAACATACATATATATATATATATATATACATACACTCTCAGATATTTAGATTGATATAATACACTACATTCAACAAGTATCCGTTAATTGGATAAATTTGAAATATTCATGTATCTGTGTATACATATACATATATTGTTATACAAATTCCGCTTGAAAGAAATTCGAGGTCAAGTGCATTTAAGCGATGTTTAGAACTATATGTTAACAAAATCCATAGAAAGGCCAGTTTTTCACCGTTAACAGCTGCCCTAAACCGCAGAGCGCTTCAGCAAACACAGCCTAAGTTGTATTTGGAGGTATCACTATAATCTTTAATGCATACATACGTACATACATAGAAACATACATAAATGTATACGTATATATATATATATATATATATATATATAT
>NC_068981.1:67852002-67853178 GCF_001194135.2 Octopus bimaculoides
AAAGCAAATATGAAGCTACTTTTTTACATCATAGTTGTCTGGATCTAGCAGATATAAATGCAAAAACATTTTTCAATAGAGTATCTAGAAGTACATTATATGATATTCATTTCACTTTTTAAACAGTTCGACCATTTGGTTTTTATTTCTAGATGTTTGATTGTATATAGTTCTTTACCACCTTGTATGTACAGATATGAGGTGTAACTGTCAACAAGTGAAGAAGACGAAAGGTAAACGTAAAGTACAATAAATATAACTAGCACACAAATCAGATCAAGGAAAGATTCTAAGACGTTATTGATAGCCGGATAAAATTTGAGAAAGAATTATCAATGATAATGTCATTCTATGTATGTGGTACGATTGCATAGTTAACAGTGCATTGAATTTGACAGGCATAACATTACGACAGTACGTAATTCAAATGTTTATTAAACAATAGAATGCCATACTTTTCTTTATTTACTGGCTGGTACTTCACTGATCACTGTAATTCGATATTTTTTATATGATAGGCACAATTATTACACTCTTTGAGGCTTTAATTATATAAACAGTTACACTCTATACTTCTATATTTTATACACCCCGCTTCGAATTGCTTCGTGCATTAAGTTCCGACGGAGATAGTATCCATATAGTTCCATGAAGTTTCCACGTATTTTATTATTTTAAATGATATTTATATGTAGCTTGCTAATCCTGACATTCAGTCATATGATGCTGCAAGAACAGTTGTAATAATATGTATTGTGCTACATTTGGTAACTAAAATACTGAAAATTTAATTCTTAGAAAATCTATATAATCAATAAAAGAAGATAGAATGTTAGCTCAATTATCCCGAACAGTTCGCTATCAAGTGATTAATAAATCCAATATGAAAATGTTAGCAGAGGAGAAATATATTGCTTTACCGCTCTGAAGTTTTTGTTTTGAGAGGAACATCAATGCAGATGTACATTATAGAAATTGAAACATGTTGTGAATGCAATTACTTAAGAAAACAAGGGAACATATGTTAAAAATGTTTTCCATTTTCAGAAATTGACTTGTTTAACTGCAAGAATACATCCACCGCCACACATTATTTTAAGGGAAATGAATTATAAATCTTAATTACAGTCTCTTGAACATTATAATGTATTTTGTATTAATAGCTATCTCTCTCTC
>NC_068981.1:67853285-67872594 GCF_001194135.2 Octopus bimaculoides
TATATATATATATATATATTTGTATGTATGTATAACTTGATTGAAAATATGAAACGTATAAACAGGCGCAGCGATAATAGTTTACAAATAGATATAATTATGCTATACATATTTTGGGTTAACATATGACGCACGTGCAATTATTAAATCCTTTTTACTTTAATGACGGTAATGATTGCTCCTAACAGAAGTAGAGAAATATAGATTTCTGACATTTTAAAAATAATATTGATTTCTAATAGATGCAAAGAAATCTTTAAACAACACATTACTAGAATAACAGTAAAATCAACAGCTACAGCTAACGGAAATATAACATATGCTGTAAACAGGAAAAAATTAAAACACGATAGAAAATTGTAGCTAATCACACTCTAAAAAAATACATTGAAAGATATTTGAACTAATGGATTTCCTTTATGCTTCTTGTTATTAAACCTATAGTTGTACCTGGATTCCGCCTATAATCTATAGTTTTAAGCAATTCGTATCAAATCACCCTTTTAATATATTTCTTCCTGGTATTGAAATGCAATTTTTCACTTTTGGTTTGTTATTTGTTAGACTAGATTTTGGGTTACGATATGTCTCGTAACCAAATTCATGCAAACAATTTCAGCGTGGTGCATGTGTACTAAGTGTAATGTTGTTGCAACAAATATACACATGAGTGTCTGCATCAATTGTAAAATTGAATTTGGTTTCTTAATAAAATCTGACATCTCAGTGTATTGTTTTAGCTTCCTTTGTCTTTCTCAAATAAGAACGTACAATCTGTAGAACGTCTAGCAAAACATTAGTTATTTGAGTCCGTTTACTTTCTAGGTTAAACCTCTGACGGTGATGTCTTTCCTTGTCATCTTTTGTACCTCGATAAAATAAGTAGCAATAATATACTGGTGAATAATCTACTCACTCGACACCTTTCCTATATATTTAAGACTTTCTACCCACCAACTTATTCATCTTACAACCATGATAAAAGGTTTCTTTTCTCATATTTACAAGTTTTCTTGTATTTAACATATTTCACACTATTTATCAACAAATTTATTAATGTTATCAGCTTTTGCTATTTTATTGCTTTAGAGAATATAAAGGAAAATATAGCGATAAAAATTATTTTCAACAACTAGAACTGTCAACCGTTTGAAAGTGTTATCATGTTTTGAGCATTTAAAATTGTAATTATTCATTATTCCTTCTTATTTTGAGAGACATAAACAGAAGTAAAGATGTACATTTGAACAATTTAATAAAAAAAAAAGGCAAACCACCTCTAGTTACCAACCACGCACTGACTAAACTACTTACAAATTATACTCTATTTGTATTCGTATATAAATGAAACAACACACAAAAAGAAAAAATGCAAGTTAAATATATGCCTAAGAAGTGTTAGCTACAATTTGGCAAAGCTTAGCTGAGTTAAGCAGTCTGCCGAAGAATTTGACACACATTCGGAGAAATGATTAGTACGTTCCGGACAAGATTTCTATTACACAATAATGTTCATCCTCCATTGTAGACAATGACGAAGGACATCACACGGCAGAAGAAGGTGGGTCACGGTGCATCCGCCTGTGGTTGGTAAGGCCGATGCTATCTCAAAAGTTCCTGCCGCAGGTCGTGCACTGGTGGTCTACTGGGAATGAAGGCAAGAGATACACTGACAGCCGGATTTAGCCAAACGAGCGTGCGTTTGAGTAGTCAGTACTGACGAGCCTACGACTGTAAGGTGAAACTAATGTGTAGTGATTCTAGAGACCCTCATGAGGTGGTTATCTCCCTTGTCAGTGTCTATATATTGCACGCTAATTGCAGCATTAAGAGGTTTTAATTCTAATTTCCTGCAATATAGGTGCTTCGGTACACTCAGTCACAATTAGTGATTCAGGGTACTGAAATGTATATATACAAATGCATTTATATGTGTATGCACACACACACACACACACACACACGCTCAAACTCACACACCATACACACACCTGAAACCTTTATGCAAACACGCTTGCACACACTTGACACACACACTACATACTACACACACGCAGACATACATACACGCACATACGACTGGCTCGCAGTAGTCTCCTCACGCCTGAGTGGCCTTCTTTACTAATTCCAACCGTTTGAGCATATCGTGACTATGCATTAGACGAACTTATGTTCTCATGTTCCTACTACAGTCCCTAGTAGGTATAAAAGAGAACTTCAGGAACAATAAAGTCTATTGGCGTAGACGGTTGTAGATTTTTCCTACATCGAAGTTTGATAAGCTCAACGATTTTATAGTTCAAATTTAGCATGTAGGGTTGCTATGAATGGCAATAAAAATCCCAGCTGAGGGAATGAAGCAGGTGAAATCTAGGCTACATATGTTTCCTAGCTAACAGAATCTCGGACCTAATAATTGCTCAAAGAGGGGAACTTCACTAGCTACACATCAGGCCGAACTTAGTTTTAAGTCAAATCTTCTGCTAGTTAACTCAGGATCTCTTGACGACAATGTAACCCAATGAGTAGCTGGCCGAGTAACCCTCGTAGAGTAATTTTTACTTCTGAGGTTCTGCTAGCTAGGAAATATATGTAGATCGCATTTTACCTACTCTATTCCCTCAAATTCGGTTTTACATATGTGTGTTTTGGTGTGTGTGTGTGTGTGTGTGTGTGTGTGTGTGTGTGTGTGGTTGTGTACATACATACACACATACATACATACATACATATGAATACATTCATATGTTTACATGTATACATTTGCTTAGTGCTGCCTAAATAAATTATATATATATATATATATATATATACGAGGTATGATCAGTACGTATCCGGTCTGGTGCTATAAAAACAACACCTACCAATTTGGTATTTAATCTCCTTCAACGTCGTCCCTTTCGGAAGCCACGAACTTAATGCAATGCTGTTTCCACTGATGGAAGAATTCTTGGAGTTCGATTTCTGGGATAATCAGGAGCTACCTCATCGCATTCACTTCGATTTCCTCGATATCCTGAAAACTTCTTCCTTTCAAGAGGGATTTGATTTTTGGAAAGACGAAAATGTCGCAAGGAGCGACATCTGGGGACAACAATGGCTGTCCGACCTGGGCAATGCTGTGTTTAGCCAAACACTGCTGCAGAAGCTGCGCTGAATGAGCAGGTGCGTTGTCATGGTGCAATTGCCACTCACCGAACGCTTGCAATTCTGGCCTTTTCCAACGAATACCGTCCCGCAAACGCCGCAAAACATTATGGTAGTACTGCATCTTTACTGTCTGACCAGGTGAAGTACACTTATGATGAACAATCCTCTTGTAGTCGAAGAAAGTGGTCAACAGCGTCTTCACATTGCTTCGACTCATTCGTGCTTTCTTCGGTCTCGGAGAAGTTGGGCTCTTCCACTGCGAAAACCGAGGCTTTGTTTCAGGGTCATAGCCATAGAACTGCGATTCATCACCCGTTATGTCCGTTTACAAAATGTTTTCATCGTTTTCGACAAAATCAAGGAGATTTTGTGCTATGAAACCCAAGTGTCTTCTTGTTCAGTTGAAAGCAGCTTTGGCACAAACTTGGAAGACACGCATCTCGCACTCAAATCTTCAGTAAGAATGGACTGAACTGAACCATAACTAATCTGCACATTCTCTGATAACTCACAGATGATGATTCGACGATTCCCCCTCACAGCTGCAGGGACATCTGCGATGTTTTTCTCAGTTCTGCTGGTTGCAGGTTTTCCAGAACCTTCATTAATATCGACATTTTTTCGGATGTCTTGGAAACGTCTGAACCACTTGTACACTTGTATGTGGCTCATACACTCCTTTCTATACACTTTCTGCAACATCGCGTAGGCTTCTGAGTAGGTATCACCAGGCTTTTGACAAAATTTGTTGCAGATTCTCTGTTCAACTTCCTCTGTCTGGTCAATGCGACGAGCATACGCTATACACGTTCCTTCCAAGCGCTGTTGTAAACGGCGGAAGTGAATTAGAACGATAAAACGTAGTGGACATGCATAGTAGACTTCAATGTCACTCTCTGCCAGGCGGCTTCACTCTGCATGCTGCAGTTTTGTTACTGTGACAACAATACGGATACTTATATTCATTTATATACATACGCGCACACACACTCACACACACACTATGACACAAAATCAGTCAAAGCATAGCAATAAATGTTCCTGACTTATGATCTGTATGCCATTAGTTGCAATACTCAAATCAGCATCGCGTCATGTCATGAATCAAGAATTTTTTTAGCATTAGTCTCTTTCCATTATGCTGTAATACATAACAGGATGGTTGTAGTAAAGTCGTTCACTACTCCAACATTAAAATCTTGAATGCTATTCTGGATAAAATGAGGTGGAACGGGTGAGTATCTATGTCTCTTCGTGAATATATACACACTTAAAGCAAATAGCAGAAGTGTATGCAAACTATACTTGCTTATTAGTTCATTACTTATGAAAAAATTCTTGAAAGTTCATGGTCAGGTTTGGGCAGGACCTTGCACTGTTGAAGCACGTTTCTGCATCTACCATTTTCGGTATTTCCTACTCCTGAAAGATGACATCCTTGCACCACTCAAGCATTAACCCTTCAATTCAACGTTATTGCTGCTGTTATGGATTATAATATGATGGATTGCAAATCCTACTTCAACCTCTTTGAGTTATCTTTTACGACACGTTTCGTTTGTCTGCATTCAGTTTTTGGCATACTGAGTGCTCACAAACACACTCTTTCAAACACACGCACTTGTGCACGCGCTCAAACACGCACACACGCTCACGTATGCATGTATATGCATTTGAACTTATCTATTATCTCTTACATATGCACTTATCTATTATCGTGTTATCTATTACAGCATATGCAAAGGCGGCGAGCTGGCAGAAACGTTAGCTCGGGCGAAATGCTTAGCGGTATTTCGTCTGTCTTTACGTTCTGAGTTCAACTCCGCCGAGGTCGACTTTGCCTTTCATCCTTTCGGGGTCGATAAATTACGTACCAGTTGCGTACCGGAGTAGATATAATCGACTGGTCCCCTCCCCAAAATTTTCAGGCCTGGTGCCTTGAGTAGAAAAGCATATGCACTTATATACATTCATTCATATCAATATGTCATTCTTTTCTGTGTATGTCTTTCAGTAAGTATGCCTGCCTGTCTCTGTATGTAAGTGTTTATGTATGTTTGATATATATGTCTGTACTTATACATGAATAGGATTTCAACGAATTGCAGTGTATCCGAAAGACACAACTGTAAGTGCATCCATGAACCATGACCTTAGAATGATAAGTATTATAATTTTATAAATTTGCATTATAGAAAAGGAATTCGAATCTTTACATTTGATTCGTTAGTATTTGAATTTTAAATTTATGGAACCCTTACAATAATGTATAATCTGAAAGATTCCTTCGGACGCAAAGTATAGAACGCCGAACTATTTTTCAGCTTCAATAGCTAGGCATAATTAGGTTCTGCTCTTGAAAAGTTACCCACACAAGACCAACAGACAGACATAAATTATATGTATATATTTGTTTGTCTTTACGTATGTGTATGTAGTATTTGCCCACTACCAATGCTGCACAACAGATTTTCGTTTGTGTACTTCCCCGTGACTTAGCGGTCTGGCATAAAACGATAGAATAAATACCAGATTTAAGAAAGTCAATAGTAGAGGCGACGTGTTCGACTAAGCCCTTCACGGATTTACACCAGCATGGCCAGGGGCCAATGACTAAAAGAACTTGTGTGTAGATGTATGTATGTGAGTTTGTGTGTGTGTGTGTGTGTGTGTGTGTGTGTGTGTGTGTGTGTGTGTGTGTGTATGTGTGTGTGTGCGTGTGCGTGTGCGTGTGCGTGTGCGTGCGTATGTGCTTAAAAACTGGTGTTTGAGCTCCCATAGAATTCACTGAAAACATTATATTTATCGAATTTATTTACAAAGTTGTAGTTCATAGAGGCCATATTTTATTTGCATTCTGGCAGAAATACTTAGTGACTCCAGTCGAACAATTTTTAATCTCAAACATTCCCACTAAAACGGCTGTTTATATATAGAATGTTATTGTAAGTTGCAGCAGCACGAAAATTTGTAAAATCCTGGCAGCTAAGCTAAACTTTTCATTCAATCTGATGTTATATTGATATACTCGATTGCTATTCTTATATCTGTTTAATTATGTTCAACAAACGTTTTTCTTGAGTTTACGAAATAATTGTGTTCTCTTGTCTTCTTTATCGGATGCTGGACACAAATTGAAATCTCTTATTCAAACAAAATCACTCAATGAATACAGTTCCTTTCTTAACGGCACTTATTTTTGGAATAGATTCAATTCTAAGAACAAATATACGAGAAGATTGCTAGCGACTCCATTAAAAATACTGCCTCTGCTTCTATGTGTTATTTGATTTGAGTTTCTGACGTTCATTTATAAACTTTACAAACTCACAATAAAGATTAGTACAAATTGTAAATCTTCCATTATGGACGGCGCTGACAGAACATTCTACACGAAGTGGAATACAATTAAAGATAAAAATAAAAAAAAACAACAAACAAACAAAACAAAGCGAAACAGAAAAAGAAATATCAGCTACATCCCACAGCGCGATTGCGTGAGTACATATAACATTTTCTCGATCATCTCCCTTTGAAAATACTTCTTTATAGACTATGAAAAGCAAAAAACGAAATACACGAGATCAGTTCATATATATATGTATGTATATATATATATATATATATATATATATATATATATATATGTGTGTGTGTGTGTGTGTGTGTGTGTGTGTGTGTGTGTGTGTGTGTGTGTGTGTGGTTGTGTGTGTGTGTGTGTGTGTGTGTGTGTATATATGAAGGTATGTGTGTGTGTCTGTATGTGTATAAATGTTTATGCGTACATTACGTACGCATAAGCACACACACACACACACATACATACACATGATACTTTCTATCGACTATAAAGCCAATTACATTCACGAAATTCCTATTTTCTAAACCTTCAACAAAATAACTTTTTATTTAACTTCTTTCGCAGTTACAGTGACGAAAAGACGACACACAAATTGTTAATAACTAAAAGTTAATTGAGAAAAATAATAAGAGAATGTTACTTGCGAATGAAAAAGATGGCAGTGTATTAACGTTAACGAGGGTTACCTTTTAGTCTATTTTGCAACAGTTTGGAAAACCCTTTTGAGGGGTTGCCAGCGCTTGATATGACGTAGAAAAACAACGAATCATATACAATTGTACTCGAAGTTATTGTGTGATTCCTCTGCTACAAGTCATGTTAGAATTACACACTTGCCTTCAGAGCACACCTGATGTGGACTATGACGAGATAACAAAGTTAGAAAAAAGACCCGATGTATAACATGTACAGATGATGAATGAAATGAAGCAGGGTAACGACCCACCAGTCTTCCACTGGGTAATTGCCAAAGCAAGTTCCCACTACTTGTCTGTTACAGATTGCAGCCGAATCTTCATTAACTTATATCCTTTTCAATTATCTATTGATAATTTAGCCCGCGTGTCCCCTACATATATGGGGCGGCAACTGCAATGCCTACTCAAACACGATTAATTTGTGCTTTGCAAGTATATATATATGTGTATTTGTACACTTGTAGTTGTCCTCATATATACATTATAGCAAAGTACTTCGAGTCTTTGAAAGATGCTTGACTATACAAAAGTTCTTTTTTTTATTTCTACAGGTTCCTAAAGAGTTGCGAGCAGTTTGTTACAATGATATGATGAAAAAGGGCATGCATGTAATATACGTTTCTGAAGTATGATTGAAAAATAAAGAAAAAGAGGATAAAACGTCTGAAGACAAAAATCACGGGACCCCCAAGCGATTCATGTATAGCAAAATGTGAACTTTTACAGTAGCAAACGTAGTTTCTTTGATGCGAAATGTACTTGATACACTTATCATGGGCCAGCATGCATATATATTCATGTACGTATGCATATCTACATGCATGCAAATTACAAATTTAGGAAAGATAACGGAAGAAAGTGTAAAAATTATTGAATTCTCTGTTTTTTTCCTGAGTCATTATACTATATGTTGAAACTTATCTAGATTAAGTAAGTCTTTAGCAGCCATGCTGAAATATTGAATAGACATAGATTCCATTAAGCCCAAAATTGACATTTCAGCTGGCTGTAGACCATGTATGTTTATTAAACATGGAATTGTAATTTCGTTTACGAACTGAATGTCGGCAACACTGTGCTGATATTCACTTGCATCGTCAACTTTACATTAATATTTAGATCTGATCAGTAAGCAAACTCAGACGAGATGTTAAAAGTTAACGCAACTGAATCTAATTTTCCTAGGGTGGCTTTGTTCCCAACGAGACTAACTATGTGTTTACTAGACGTACTATTGGAACTGTGTTCAGAAATAATAAAAAAAAAGTTGAGGTGATGCGCCATTGAATGTGTGTGTCTTTTTGTATTTGTGTATAATATACACAAAGAAAGAAAACGGGTAGACAGTATACTATATACAGAATTATGAAAACAGAAAAAAACATTTTTCACTGAATAACATTGCCTTGGTTTACATTATTTACATGCTTAGGTTTTTATCTCAAAATTTCATTTTGTTAATAGCCATAACATGTGCTTAGATGAATATTTAAGATACTAGAAGTGAGACTGTTGCTGGGCAATAAGAAACCACCTGGAATTTGACTCACCACTAACGACCGGTATCACCTGGTCTTTGATCATGTGCACCTGTGTGTGTGAGTGAGTGCGTGTGTGTGTGTGTGTGCGTGTGTGTGTGTGTGTGTGTGTAGCACATGTGTAGGCGCGCGCGTATGCGGATATGTGTCAAAGTCACAGTGAACTTAGATTTGGTGCTAAAATAATAACAAAAGCAAGAAGTGGAAAAGAATGATAAAATGGAATGACAAAGAAAAATGGAAAAGAAAACGAAAAAGTAGCTTCAGATTGACAGGAAAAAGAAAGAGATGAAAGAAAGTTAACAATTTGGTGAGTGAAAACAGAGAACTTTACCAAAGAATCGACTGAGAGAAAAGAATCATAAAGAACATGTAAGATCAAAGTTTAATAGAAATTAGTAAATGGAAAAGAATGAAATGCCATAAAAATGAAGAGAAGCAGATGGGAGAGAAATGAATGTAAATTAACAACAGTGTATAATAAAGTGACTACTACTACTTCAAAGCGTGCATTCCTTGTAAGTCACTTCTATTTTTTGATCGCATTGAAGAGTCAACAAACGGAGAGGATTAGGCACTGAGTCAATACTGCTTACTTTGTTGATTGGTTTATGAAAAGTCAGAATATTGCAAGATACTAAAGGCTTATCTGTTAGGATTAGGTCAGAAGAGGAGAATCGATCGATTTAGTTTTATATTGTACCAGCCAATACAGGTTGAGATATTCACTACAAAGTCAGTCAACTGGAAAAAATTCCAAGAATAAACCTTTTAGTTCTTTTTTTTTTTTTTGATCAACAAAAGTATTGATATTTTTGGTTTAATAAATGCTTTCTGTTGGCTGTTAAAGAAAGAAGGTACACGGAATTAAAGCAACCAAGAGATAAAAGATTGCTACAACTTAATATGTATGCATGACGAGAAGTAGTTTGACCTTGCATGTTTCCAAGAACAAACTGCTGTGAAGGAATGATGGTAGTTGTGTCTCGTTATTATCTCGGATGGATAGTCAACTAACGTATTTTCTCAACAATTCTCGTCTATAATAAACAAATATGAATAGCATACAATATATTCTTGAATGTGTTCAATTATATATTGGTTTAGTAAATTTCTTCACATAACAAAATCTCAGATTGTGTCTTCATTTCTACTGCTTTGGTTCTGTGCTAAGCTACATATCTTCAATAATATGACGAGAGGAAAACCCGAGGAGAGCTTTCTAAATAATTCATACACACTGTGCTTTCAAATATGCAATATAATGGAACTTGAAGCCTCTATTAACTGAGATTTTCTATCAATTAGTTCACAAAAGTTCTTCGGGTGACGTTTGTAAATTACAAACAGCAAGCAAAGGAGTCAGATACAATGAAATCAATTAACTTGAATTTTTTGAATATACAGAAAATGTTGAATGTAAGTCAATATGATCCCTTTAATATGATGGAAACAGAAACATCAGTTATATTTATATATTGCGATGTTATTAGACATCATGAGTGAAGCTATTAGTGAATGTTGGAAACTATTTTGAGTATTATCAAACAGCTTATGCTCTCGGAGTCTGTCATGTATATACACAGTCACACAGTCACCCAGTAGTTAGTAATAATTTTATAGTTAGACAATGTCCGCATCAGAGTCAGAGAAAAGAAAACAGCGAGTGTGCTAGTGTGTGTAAGTGATTGTGTCTTTGTTTGTATGTTTGTGTGTACATGTATGACCCCCTCTCTTTCTTTCTTTCTTTCTTTCTTTCTTTCTTTCTTTCTTTCTTTCTTTCTTTTTTTTTTCTCTCTCTCTCTCTATATATATACACATAGACACCTGTGAAATTTGTAAGTGATAAAACAGTTTTAGATTCTACATTACAGTATATAAATAAAGGCGGGTAAACTGGAAACAACGGTTTAACATTTGCCTCTGATTATAGTAATTCCACTTTGAAATCCACTATCAACAGAAAAGAAGTAACGTTGCTCCTATCTACTGATACATTTTGGGATAGCATATTAATTGCGACATATCAGCCAAGTACCTCCACAGAACTCACGTATGTCACTGATTGACAGATTTGATAAATCGTTAATCCATAAATCTCAAATTTCTCTACCTCTATCTGTTGACAGTTGAAACGAATATTGTTATTGGTGACTACCCTTATAAACTGAGATTGAGCTGGCATACAGTGTATGTGTACTGTGTTTACAGCTTACTTTATATAAGCGTAGGGCGCTTAGCAACTGCTAATGTTGTGCAGTTTACTCCGAATGGATGGGATAGTATTCACAGTCCAAATTGTCGAAAGCAGGTAAAGAGTATTATGGGATATTCAACAGCGGCAACCGCTTAGATTTCAAAATGAAAAATCTTGTTCACAGTATCTATTCTGCTCTCTTGTTTACTGTCCCCCAGTTGCTGACAAAACAGTCACGGGCGAGTGAACTATTTATACCACTTAGAAGAAAGTTGAATGCTGGAGTCTATTTTTGTGCAACACTTAGTGGTCCTACCGAATACTACCAAAGCCGACAGCGGAATGAAATGTTTCATGGAAAGTACAGATACAGCAAAACAGGAATCGGAAATGCTAACTCTTAGAAGTATATAAAAAATCTAATCGATAACGGCTCTGCCCCAGGCTTTAATAGATTCTGACTTTGCAATCATCCCTCTAAGTATGTTTTCCCCGAAGCAATAAGATATTCTTTCTAATGCATTGAGCTCTTAGTAATGTTACGGCAATTAATCGGCTGATCGCTGAGAACGGACTGCATATGTACGTGATCTTCGCTAAAAAAATATGACCATCAGAGAATCCGTACCCATAAGGAAAACAATGCTTGGATACTAGTTAAGTAAAACACCCACATTATGGACATATGGTAATAGGCATAATTTGGGAATCACAGAACATGTATTAATGGGATTGGATCTTATATCGGAGTGGCAGTTTGTAAGCTGTAGATTCAGGTTAAAACAAAACAAACAAAATATGAATCGGTGCTTATTGTTCTTCCGTTTCAAAATATGAGGAGTGATGTCAGTACTATGATGTTATGGTCATAGAAAGGGAAGCTGGACATTGAAAGCTTAATGAGGCCATTTTTATTAATGCTCAGTAGATTCTCTGTAGGGTTCGATGATGAGTATCCTGTGTTCAATCAACGGACAATCTGACTCGTTAAATTAAGATATTAGTAGCGGTGTATTTCATAGACATGGAATATTAACACAGTTTTTAAGCCGGATCAGTGTGACATAACCTCTCTATTGTAGGTGAATTTCCCCAACGGGTTTACACATGGTGTTTCGTTTAATTCATTGACAAAAATTGGCTCAACATCTCAAATGATAGGATCGAAGTCGGTACCGCATGACCGAAAAGCTAATCATGCTTACATCCAGTTCGTAATGATCATCCTCCCAACAAGAAAAGACTCGTGTTCGGTTGTGCTTATTCGCTAGTACAATACTACGCATGTCAGAGTGACAACATCTGTAGACTGGATCGAACAAGAGGCCGAGCGCCTTAAGAGAAACCTACAGCTAACGCACATAACGCTGGCCAGTTTGAGATTTTCCCTTCTAATTTGGGCTTGCAAGCTCCACATCAGATCTTCGCATTCTTTCAAATTACTTCGATTCTTTCATGTTCAATATCATGACGGTGACATAGTCCACATGCCGACATGGTCATTCCGCATTCTGGTTCAAGCACGGTATTTCTAAGTGTCTTTAGCCTTCACAGAAATTGTATTTTTTCCTTGTCAAACCAAGGACTGGTTGCCATTTCTCTATAGCATACCTTATTTTAGGACTACAAGTGTGCTGAAAACTAGTACAAGGTGATTTAGTTTTCTGCTACCTTCATAGCTGCCCATGCTACTTTGCAAAAAAAGCGGTTAATGGTTGCTACATATGTAATTGCTGCCTACTCTGCACTTTTCCCCTCTTCTGTTTTTCCAGTTCATTTGTCAGAAACCACCACTATTGGTGGTTGCTGTTTCCGTATGTCGAGCAACCTCGATTACGTTCTTCACCGAAGTTCAACTATGGATGAACTCGCAGTAACGTTAATGGTTTCGAGCATTTGAAGACCTTTGAGGACCATCAGATGCATTTTATAGCTGTTAATTCCATTTTCAACATCTTACCGTACTATACCTCCACTGGCGAAGAGCCAACAATGTTTCTACTTGTAAAAGCCTTGCGGCAATGGTTCCGGCTCTTTATGATCTGAGTTCAAATTTGCTTAGGTAGTATTCTATAACACTGTCTAAAAGCACCACTTTACACCTTATTTAGCTTCAATTGATTTTACTTTGTTGCAGGTAACAAGAACAAGACTCCCTCGGTCAAAGTATTACTATAAAAAGCCGACAATATGAATAATGAGGATGATGATGAGGATAATGACGACGACGATGACAACAACAACAACAACAACAACAACAGCAACAACAACAACAACAACAACAATAATAATAATAAGAAGAAGAAGAACAGTGAAAGCAAAATGGAATGAGACAGGACTCTTCGAAATAATTGAGCAATGGTTAGCTGACGTGAGAAGAGCAACAAGAGCAACACGAGCAAAAGGTTGGTTAACAGACATAGAAATAGAAGAGATAAAAAGGAAAGTAGAACATAGAAATAACACTTTACCATCAAATAACGTGCTCAGTGAGAACAAAAATGAATGGTGGTAGTGAAGATGTAATAGGAAGAGCTATATCACAAGAATACGATGATGACCAACAATACATGATAAGGACGCTGTGCCAATAGTTTAGAGAAGACCAGGATCAAGTACCCCCACCAACCTAAGTTATATTGAAGTTCGTTCCGGACTTTCGAATCATTGATGGCAACCTGTACTCAGAATAGCTGGAGCGGATGTATGCTATTGTGCAGCAAAAGTATCCGACATAGGTTAACAGAAAACGAGCTCCTCTTGCAATCGTAATGCTTTCCCAACCAAGATGAGGTGGAAGTTTCAGTGTAGTTCTCTCGCTTCAAAGTACAAGAACTGGTATCAGCGTCGGATCGAAGAACTGGCAGGAAGGTGGCTTCAGACGGTGCAACACGATGGCCTCAACTTTGAATGTTAGGATGCTTTACGAATATTGCAAATATACTGGGGTATTCTGTAAATACTAACTGCTGGTAAGGAATGTTTTGCCGTAAGCATTATTCTTAACCTTTGGAAATTTTGTTAAAAATGAACATTTTGTTAACCATGTATATCGTTGTGAAATTCAAACTTGCTTTGAAAACTTTCAAAGTGCACCTAATTCTTGTTGCAAGAGGGCAAACACTTCATGTGTTCCAGAAATTATAAACGATGAAGTTTATGATAGACATCTTGTGGATGTGCTGAATTCTTGAGAATTTTAATGAAGTTTATGGTTTACTTTTATTAACAAATATCCAGTTATGTCACACATGAAAAGTTATTTAGCTTTTCAAATATGAAACAAAAGCTGATAAAATTATGTATATATAATAGCAAGGTGGAAATGTTTCCCGCTCCTAAAGACAAGAAACGATTGAAGTTGGGTGTGGAATCCAAAACAGAATTCGATGAGCTTAGAAAATCAATAACACAAATAAGAGATAAGTACCGAATCTTATGTTCAACTGCAATGTGAAGGGTCACTAATGCGTATTTGTATAGTAGTTACATGGATATAATTTGTGTGGTTTAAAACATGATAAGAAAAAAAACAAAAAAAAACGATAGTTTGATGCTAGAGACCATAGATAATATCAGTATCAGTTATCTGAACATATTGCTCTATGCTATTAACATAAACAAAACCTTGTTCAAAAGAAGCATATATATAATATTATTTAACTTTATGCAGCTAAGAAATATTTGGATTTCTCCTTGGTATAGATCAAACAATCTGCATAGATTTCTACATCGGTAAGCAACCCATTTATCTCCTTTATGTTCTCGAATTCACTGTTTTCCAATTCTGCATAGTAAATTATTAAACATCCATCAACCACTGAAGCAGATCAGCGCTTTATCAGAACGTTTGGGGATATTATTAATTTTTACTTGGAACGCAGCCATACAGTAAGAATGCCCACCGTATGCATGTGCTGTTTTGAATACAATTAGTCAATTATATAATATAAATTGATAAAATTACCATGTGTAATTTTCTTAGATATTAAATATAATTGATTTATCTTGTGTAAATGCTTATATATTAATTGATATCTCATATTCTACTCAAGGCAGCATATTGTATTTAGTTTCACAGTCCTGAATAATATTCAGTTACAACGTATGCTTGACATTTCATAAATATGTTATTATCAGTAATCACCACAAAAATTGATTAAAAGGCCGTGCTTTCATTTTAGCTGAATTTCGGAAAAAGATCTAATAAATTTTTAATGTGCTAAGAAAAGACTACTCATTTTCCATTTTTAAGTAGAAGTGTAATTAGATATTAAAATAGATTTTAAAATAACGAGTATAATTTTACGAGATTACTGAATTTATGTTTGATATGAAAGGAGTAAACTGTAAATTATTAGCTTTGTAAAAAGTGGTATTAATACCAGTAGTTTAAAGACAGAAATCGAAAGGAAAGGAAAACTTGATGAAGTGAATACCTTTACTGAATAGAAACAGCAACAAAATTTAGACGCAGGGAAATACATATTCGGGTGGATGGAACTCATTAATATTTAGTACAGAATGGTGAAGTTAAATAAAATGTATATTACAGGAAAATCAATGGTGGATAGAACGATTGGATTTAATAGAGGTGCTATTATAGCCACAAAAGCTACAGAGAATGTAGATTTTACAGTTGGACTAATCTGTATGTGTTTTCCCCCAACGATCTTAACATAATTTTTAAGGATAAGAATATGGTGTTTGTAGTGACTTATATCTGCATATTTTGTATAATGGTAAGAGATTATGTCGTAAATTTCCATGTATAATATATGTATAGTCTCCAGAAAATCAAAATGGAGATAACTGATGTGCCGCGTTGGCTTGCAGTGGAGCGTAATTTTTAGATGAAAACAGAGAAACACACCAAGAGCGATTCCAGTAACTGAGGAACCCTATACAATTGATGCTCAGCTTGAATATCTTTAAACAGTGTTTTGCAGGGGGCATAAGAACAAGAAATTCATTTACCATAAATCTCCCAAATGAGGAAATTATGGGAAATGTCTGAGGATGAGTGGTTCCGAAAGAACATTTTGGGTGCGGTGGGTGAGTTTACACAGGTGTGTATAACGTTCTACGTTTGGAAGTAGAAACCATTCCATTATAACTAGAATGGGTATAAAACATTGCACGAGAAAATTAGTAATGATAACAGAACTGCATGGTCGAGCACGTTGTCATAGCTGGAAAGCGATGTACGATTTATTTGAAGGTGGAAGCAGCAGCAGTAATATCAATTGCCGCTGCAACAGCTGCAGCAACTGCCGCAGCAACAGCAGCATCAACTGGAAAGCGTTGTACGATTTATTTGAAAGTGGAAGCAGCAACAACAGCATCAACTGCCGCAGCAACAAGAGCAGCAGCAGTAGTAGCATCAGCAGTAGTAGCAGTGGTAGTAGCAGCAGTAGCAGCAGCAGGGTTGTAAATATACAAACAATACACCAATATAAGCCAAGCCTTGTGATCAAGCACTTCGCTTCACTGTCACGTGGTACCGGTTTGTACGCACTTTACTCGGACCTTAATGGATTCTACTACATGGGGTTGACCAAAGCACCGAGAGTAGAATTATGAAGCCATGTAGATTATCTTCTTCTAAGTACTATAATTTCTAAACATGAAACTTCACAAAACTGAACCTACATGGGTTTTCAAGCATTCAGGACATATTCCCAATCCCGAATAAATGGAAATAACGGACATTGCTCACCGAAAGTTACTGTGTACTCAATTCTTCGCTAAAGCTAGTAATGGATTCAATTAGATAGAATGAAGTACCTGCATCGATGTGACAACTTATATGACATACCTCACGTAAAATACAAAATACTTCAAATTTATTATATTAGTTTCAAACTTTGACTCAAAGACAGCAGATCTGGTGAAGGGGTTAGGTCGATTACATCGACCTCAGTGTATAACTGATACTTATGTTTCGACCCCAAAAGGATGAAAGGAAAATCTGAACTGGGCAGAATTAGAACTCAGAACGTATAGACAGACGAAATTACTTTAAGCATTTTGCATGAACTGCTAACCATTCTGCCAGCCCGCCCGCCGTCCTTTTGATTCTAGTTATCTTATCGCTACAGCATTTCACTCGTCTTCACGACTTGAGTTCAAATTTCTCCGAGTTCGTCTTTGCCATTCATCCTTTCGGAGTATTTGAAATAAATACACGATGAGCACTGGGGTCGATGTAATCCACTTACCCATTCCTCGAAATTGCTGGACTTATGCTAAAATTTTAAATCAACATTATTTGTACATCTAACGTTTAATAATACAATATGAATTATCATTGCTGTAGCCCTCTGGTTAGGAATATTTTATACACATATGATGGGAAATTGTTACATTTTTTTTTAGACATGCTTGATATTTAATTCACACGTCTACCACGCAAGAGATTATTTTGCAACTAATTTCTACCAGAACATCTTAATATTATTCATTTAATAGTTTATTGTTTAATCTTACATATCTAAAATATGCATCGTATAAATGAAATAAGAAACAGAATTTCTCATACTACTACATAAACATATGAATATAAAAACAGGATCAGTTTTATACAACATCATGTGCATAGTAGTTTCGTATTAGATGTGTGTGCTAAAGTCTCTTTTATCATTGTTCTTTTAAGATATTTCATCTTTATCTACACATATTCCGATAGTGAGTTGAACGTCTGGGACTTATAAGCTTTTTATGATATAAGCCAATATTTATAAAATGCAAGACATTTTCTTAAAATACCGACTGCGAATTAAGAAAGTAATGACGCTACAGAAGTATTTAATAAATCGCTCTTATTTTATGATCTACTTTTATTATAGAGAAAAATTGGAATCAATCCGTTCTTCCACGTTTTATAGAAGCAGTGCGTTTGTATAAATATATGTCGCTCAGCATGTTACTATCTGCAGTTTTCTTAGACTTAGGAATACAAAGGGCACAAAGAGATGTGTGTTTAGAAAAATGTGTTGTTGCATTTCATTGATCCCACGTTGCATGCAAAACGAAAGATGCTTGATTTTCGAAACGGATCAATAGTGCATATTGTTATCGATTTCTGTGCGCATCAGTAAGAATAAATGGATAATAAATGTTCTCAGAACAACAAAACGGAATAAATAAATAAATAGAAATAAACGATGACAGACTTACTTGATTAATCCAGCAGTTAGTTGTTATAATTTGATCCTTTTCATCCTGAAGTAAAGAAAAGACGAAATATTTATAAAATGTTGTTTATACGGCAAAGTAAATATAAAATTAAGATCAATATTTTAGGGAATTATATGCAGTACGAATTGACGACTGAACAGTATAAAAGTAACTGAAGTCACTGAATAAAAATAGGAGCAGAATTATTAATAGAAAACGAAGTAATATAACAACAACAACAACTAAAATAAGAACAAGAACAACAGCATTAATAGTTTAGACTAATGGTATGGTATGCAGGAGTTTAAGGACTAGATAAAATTATTTATTCGCCTTTTTTGCATGTAGAAGAATATTATAAATACATTTTTAATTTGTTTTCTTTTTCTCACCAAATTTCAGATGGTAGGTTACGTTGCTGCTGTGCTTTACGTATATTTCCATAGCTGAAAATTAGCTTGTTGGTCGACGTCGTCACGGTGTTGCTTCGTTTGAAGTTGAATCTAAATTTCGTTCCATACAATCTCCGTTTCTCATCTTCAGTGGAAGTCTTGCTTGCTCTCCCTGTCTCACTTCAGTGCCGCGTATTTTGTGTTTTTATCTAAGGTCGCAATTTGGATCAATGTTATCTTATGCAGGAATTTAAGAACTAGGTCAAATCATTTGTATATTTCATTTGCATGGAGAGTAAGAGTATAATAGGTTTTATAATTTTTCTCTTTTCCTCATGAAATTTCGGATGATGAGATATATTTCTATTTTGGTTTACCCATTTTTCAAACGTTGAGAACTTGCTTGCGTTTCGGCGATGAGAATGCCGAATTCCATCCCTGCCACCTGTACCGGAAATCTTGATAAAGATTGTGGCAAATATGATAAGGTAGTAACAGTAACAGTGAAATTGGTAGTGGTAGTGGTAGTGCTAGTAAAATTAATTATAATATGAGATTGGTAAGAGTAGTGATGAGAGAAATTAATTTCGTTTTATTACAGAACTGACTTCACAATTTGGGTATTCAGAACTTATTGAAAATTTCTAAAAACAAGATCGTGTGTAAGATAGTTCCGTATTCCCTGCAAATGCACAAAAACCGTGTTAAGGGCTACATACTTTGTATTGTCGTTATTGGATTAGTGAAACAACCGGGTACGTCAGCTAGTATATACATACACACACACACACACA